>NC_055963.1:25824364-25934364 GCF_018492685.1 Alosa sapidissima
GTAGGCCCATATATTAACTGATGGTCTGCCACTACTATAGGCCTATACTAAGTTATACTATCACTAGTTTCAGAGCCGTCTCAACTCATGAGTTTAAATAGTTTTGGTTAAGTGTGCCACCTTGTGTACACAAGATGATATAACATTTAGCTCACCCTTTTCTTTGAGATTGTAAGCAAGTGTGCACTCTAAAATGGCTATAAACAGCATTTGCATCAAGACAACATCATATATTTCTATAAATGTATGTGTCACATGTTTTTAATAAGAAGACACATGTCTACATTGGAAGAGATTTGCAGAAAAAAATAAGTGCTCATAGTATTGAATTTCTCATCAAATCATTGAATTCAGAGTTACAATAGAAAAACAAATCAACACAAACTATTTTTCACTTGAGCAGGGTAAAGGCAGGGAAAAGGCTTCATAAAGAAAAATGTGATACTTTCCCCCCCAGATATATGATTTGCTTTTTGTGGTCTTCCAGGCACAGTTTCACTTCCAACAGGTCAGTTTCTCACTCACAAATACATGAACAAACAGTGAGTGGAAAGCAGACATGGGCAGTATTTGAATTATATGTATTTTAAATACGTATTTAATTACTTTAGCGTATTTTGTCATTTGTATTTTGCAGGATTGGAACAAATCTAATGTAGTTTGTAACAAAATACTTTTGTAGAGATTGTATTTAGAGTATTTCAAATACTTAAATCTGTCATTTTTTCTCTAATAAGCCAACATTTCATCACTCAGTTAAATATACTAACCATTACAATAAGCCATGTTTATCATAGTCCGGGAGCCAAAGGCCAGAATCATGGTGAACCTGGTTTTGTTGGATAGTTTTTTTGTTTGTTTCTTGTTGCCTAGGGGTTACTCCATAAGAATAGGGTGGGTGCCCAATGATATCCCTTGGGCAATTCCCTATATTCAGCTCTAAAGATGACCTAAGTAGCGATTTGTCCATACCAATACTAATTTCATTACCCTTTTGGAAGGACAGCGTAAAATGTAAACCCATTTTCCTTGCAGTGTTGCCACATTGTGACCAACGTAAGTGTTAGATACAACTTTTCTCTTTTACGATCCCCTCTGGACATGTCTGAAGTTGGAAAAAATGAATAGAAAAGTCAACTGAGGGAGCCAAAATGGTCAACATGGGCTGTAAACCCATTTTTGTTTGCGCCGCCAATTTAATGTCACCCTATAGACAAGTTAAAAGCATTATATCTGTCTTTTCTGTTTCATCATCCCCTTAGAACATTGAAAGTAAAAAAAAAGTCACTTCAGGAGCTTGAATTGTCAGGTGTGTCAAGTCAAGACTAAAATGTGAAAATTATATTGACCCCATATGATGACCTTTGGCCCCATGACCTTGAGTACCTAATAGCTGATGTTCATTCTCACTACAGGATAGTATTAAAGACACTTAATGGATTTGACATGAGGATTTATGCCAGGGATAACATCCGCCGAGGTATGCCGAAATAATGGAGGAGACGGACGCAGAGACCTCCCCGATGCAGAAAGAGTTTTCTCCACCAAGTTAATTAGTTCTGTATATCGGGACACCTTACAGGATGTTATTTTGTTTGTACCCCATGTTGCCAGTCATTTATGTAAGCAATAGGCATGCATTTATAGCACAAAAAGGGAAATGCAGTTCAGTTTAAAAAGAGGCCGACCTGTTAAATTTGTCGTTCTACATTCATTGGTAACGGAAATGGTGGTGGGTTGTTTGCCACGTCAGTGGTTCTCAACTGGTCTGGTTTTTTTAGCGTTCAAGCCAATGGATATGGTAAGCTACATAGTAAGACATGCAAAGTGCCTGTAGGCCTTCTTGTTTGGAACATGCCGATGTTTGGCATTAGCCTACATTTGTGAAGTCTTCAACTCTTGATGTTACCTTTCAAAGTACTCGACAGTCGACAGGTATGACTTTGACAGGGGTGCCTTGTTTCCATGTGGCATTTTAGTTTTGATGGTTTCATGCTCTCATGTGCCATGTGCTCTCACCATATCCGAGCCTAGGCTATTTCAAATACAGCCTACTTGCGTTTACCACTAAAATGATGTCTAACATGACCTGTCACATAAACATTGTCTATGTCCATGGCAATGACTGATGTAGGCTACGAATAAAGTTTATCAAAATAAAGGTCCAATATTAGATCTGATAAGGTAGCATTTTAAATTGACGATTTCTTTTATTTATTTTTAACCACAAGCTCTGCGACCCACCCAGAACGCTTCCGCGACCCACCAGTTAAGAAACACTGTGCTATGTTACAGTTGATTCCACTGTAGGATGCTGTTTATTTTACCAGATATGTGATGCTGTTTTTTTTTACCAGATCTACTTCATAGGAGCCCCAATGTACAGAATTAATAGCCCTGCCAGCCAACAAGAAAATAGTATTTCTTGTCTCTTGGGGATATGTTTTCAATAATATGCCTTAAAAAGTTGGTATACCATGATTATTGTGTGGATATTTTTGTATTTTCAAATTACTAATTACTTGTATTTTAATTAAATACTTTTTTCAGTATTTTGTATTTTATTTTGTTACATTTTATGAGCCAGTATTTGTAGTTTGTAACAAAATAGTTTTTGATGTATTTGTGCCCACCTCTGATTAGAAGTTAGAACTCAGAGGAATGCACTATTTCAAACAGACAGGCATATTTTTCACTTCTGTGAAAACATAGGCCTTGAATTTACTAGAAAGATTTCGATGGCATGTAGCCTACTACTAAATGACGATACTGTAAATTGTGATCTATTTCTGTCTCACAGGGGTGTGGCCTGAGTGATACGTTGTCTGCTGGCCTGGGGAGGAAAAAAGGGACTGTTCGGCGAGATAGAGTTTCACCTACGGCGATGATGTCATTATGAACAGTTACATTGTCGCTTGTGCCGTCTGTGCAGTGGGACGCTTCATGAGAAACTCCAGTAAGGTGAGTTTATGTAAACTATCTGTTTATGAAAAAAGAAGTCTGCCGTATTTTCATGTTTTCTGCGAACATAAAGCCAGAAGGACGTAAACTAACTCGTGATCCAGAAAAGTTGATTTTCCATGATGACCATGACCAACCTAGACAGGCTGCTGGAATGTTTTCAAAATGTAGCCTACTAGGCCGGGCATAGCCTATGTTAGTTGTTGAAAAGGTTGAAAATGTTTATTTTGTTCCCATTATCCTTGACAATGGTTGTGTTGACGGTAAAACTATGCAAAAAGCCAAACTTCCGCATTCGAACTCCGAAGAAAGTAAATAAAGGAATTAATAAAGGAATTGATAGTCACTGCCAGTGTATGGTGATGTAGGCTAATGTATCCATTTAATTCATAGTGCTTAGTAGATTCTTTAATAGCCTAATTGCAATGTAATAATACCGCAACAACGCTTTATGGCCGCGTTCACGTCGAACACTACGAAGTAGGCCATATGGGTTACTTGAAGATTACACTGTTTTAAGTAGTAGGCTATATCTCAAGTGATGGATGTGTAACAGTGACGAAAATGCTAGTAATTACCAATCTGTAGGCTACCACGTGAAGTAACAGGTCCTATTAAACAGTTCAACAATAGGCTACATTCCAGGTAGCTACTATAGCTCGGTGCTTCTCTGTAGTGGGGCCCACAAGGGGGCCTCAGCGAGCTGGACGAGGGGCCCTGAAATGATGGGGATTAAACAATGAGCCTAATCTATCACGTGAAATACAACCATTTATGCAGAGCGTCTCATAATATACTCTCAAACTCCTTTCTATCTAACAGTAATACAAATGAGTCATGGGGACATGTGAATGTGGAAATAGAGGTATTTTTTAAGATAATTTGGAAGCAAAATTATTTTTTATCATTTTTATGAGGTGTGTGTGTAGGGTAGTGTGTATAAATGGAATTACAATGACAGGTAGACAGTTTGCATGTCAACTAAAATTGAGCTGGTAGTTTGCTCCTTATTATCAATGAAATATGTAAATTAGAAAGGGGCTTCATTAGTTAACTGTAGACTGGCCTGTATTTCTTGTTGCATGTCATCAGTTAAACTTAGCTACCTTGATTCTGCTTGATCTATTTCACACTACTTGTATTTTGTGATTTTCTTTAGATTCAAAGGTGTTGTTATGGAGACAGACAATGTTGCGTCTCCTCCCAGCCCTCAGCTTCTGTTTCTGGGACAGAAGTCCACCAAACGTCTGCTGGAAGTATACGTGAAACGCACTCTCAGTCTAAATGATAACACTGCCAGGCCTCAACGGGTCAAACCTCGGAAATGGGTAATAGTGGACAGCAAAGGCAACCGCATCAGAAAGGCGTCAAGTGACAGCTCAACATATCGTCTGTCACGTGAAATATCACAAACTGAGCCAAAGGAACCGAGCACAGACACAACCAACGACTCTCACCAAACAAAATCAAAGAAAACAGAAATCAAGCCTCAGACACAGAGAATTACCAAAAAGGCATCTATACTGAGGAGTTTTATAAGTCTTTTTTCCAGGAAGAACCATGAAGCCCAAAACAGTGCTTCAGTGCCAGATACCCCTGTGTTCAGTGGGCCTGCGGATGGCTGCTTTGCCACAGATGCAAGCCCCCCTGTCCCTGAGATGCCCAAGACAGAGGGGGATGGAAAAACGCTGCGGCATTCTAAATCCATCAAGAAGAGGCTCTCGCTGAAGAAGCTCTCCTTCCGTAGCCACCACGATGCAGAAAAATTGGATTCAGTCCGAAGGCAGAGCAGCCTTGCCCCTGCTGATGTGGTACGAGTGCCGGATGGTAAGCCCAGAATATGGTATGGTTACTAAAGGATTACTCTCTGCAGTTACACTGTAATAGTGGTAATTGCTGAAAATGCTAAAACAAAATGATTGCCCATGCCTTGAATTCTTATGAATTTGTTGTTATTATTGTTATTGTTATTATTATTATTGCACTGTAGCTTGAATGTTATACATCACTTGTTCTGTAAGGTGTTTTGGACACAAGTTTGTGTGCGTGACATCCCACGTCTTTTCTTTGGCCTAGATATATAGGGCCTAGTAACTCTCCCATACTTCTGCCAGTGCCAGATGATCTACCATTTTAAGTTTCATCTTAGTGTTGTGAAGTTTGACATTCTGAAATCCAAAATCAGACTTATAAAAAATGTCACATTTTCTGAGCAAAAAAAAATTGATTGGCGTGTGTAAGGGAGGTATCCTGAGAATATGAGTGTGAGTGGTTAGAATGAATTAGACATTTTTGTACTCATGCCTCCTCTGTTTTCCCGAAGCAATTGTCTGTGTGGAGCCCTCAAGTACATACTTTGAGAAGGTGTCAGAGGAGTTGGAGCGCATTGTGAAAGAGGTGAAAGAAAGCCCAACAGAGGAGGAGCAATTTTGTGCTGCTATACTAACTGATCCAAGGCCTGCTGAAGGTATTGAGTCACTCATTTCATATATATATGTTTATGTGTGTGTGTGTGTGTGTACTTAACCTGATGTACGTTTCAGTTACCCTCTGATTAGATGTGATTCTGTATTGCAGCAGCCTCAGACTCCATTGATGACATTATTGAGAGAATGGTCGATCTACTAAAAGAGCACGGAGATGAAATTAATGAAAAGGTACACTACTTAGTTTCAAATAATCATACATTTGAACGTTTGACAGGTAAGCTGACCTGTGCAAAGATTCACAGGCATTGAAAATAGCCTACTGTTGTGACAAGCGGAGTCAAGGCTATTCTTTGGCATTTATATGTGAGACATTGACTTCTCTTTAATCATAGAAGATCCATGCTGACATTAATTAAAGTAGGGAAACCTGAGTACATTCCAAAACTACACATTTAACACAAATTAGAACACTACCCATTCATACCAGTATTCAGAGAAGGATATGGGGCAGAACAAAATCTGCACCCCCAGATGGATGTCTCAAGTAAAGTATATGATCCCCTCCCATTTCCCAGATTAGGAGGAACAGTAGTGTGAGCTCCTTCTTCCAGAAGCTCAACTACAATAATTTCCAGCAACTAGCCGATCGCTATGTGGCTGCCATCCCTGATCCACTGCCTCAGTCGACCACAGCTCCCCCACAGTTGGTGAAGCTGGCCTTCACCCTGGATTTCACAGCCAAGGTGGCTGGACTGTCCAGCCAAGCCATCGGCCGTGTCATGGGGTTTGGAAACCAGTACATACAGAACCGTTTTACCCAGATGACAAGTGCCAACTGCCTGGTATGTAATATAGATTTGAGTTAAAGGAAAATTCCGGTATTTAGCACTTTGAGTCCCTTTTCTGGTTTGTTTTGGACCGAAATTTTGACGATTGGTCCTGTCTCGACTTTTCTGACTCGTTTTGAATCGCCTTTGACTAGTCAGAGTGGCTGCCTACAGGTATGCTCAAACATGTCCTAAAACAACCCTTAACGTTCATTTTCAAAACTGTGCAACTCACCGAGTGGTTAGTGGTGTTCGTTGATGTTCCAAAACAAGTAGCGTAGCGAAATACAGTTTATGTCGTGTTTTATTTGGCATTTTGTAAAATCCCATTGATTTCTGATTGACTCATTGCACATTGATATTACTGCGCAACTGTCTATGCTTCAGGCTCAAATATTGAGCAGAAGTTTATACGCGGTTGTGAGGTGTCTGAAAAAATAGTTCCACAATAGCAAATAAGACGGCTGGAAATCATACATTGCGCCGATATATTTGAATTGAATTATCAACAAACACCACTAACCACTCGGTGAGTTGCACAGTTTTGAAAACGAACGTTAAGGGTTGTTTTAGGACATGTTTGAGCATGCCTGTAGGCAGCCACTCTGACTAGTCAAAGGCAATTCAAAAAGTCGAGACAGGACTAACCGTCAAAATTTCGGTGTCCACCACTCTAGTTCATCCAAAAAAAAAACAGAAAAGGGACTCCGGAATTTTCCTTTAAAGGTGGATTCCTTACTGGTACTTCTGTACACTTTTCACTCATGTTCAGTGTTTGAGTCTCAAATTGAGCAATAAACACTTCCAGCCAGTCAACACTGTTTCAAGAGCGAGGAAGGTAGGGGTGTAATTATGACCGCCACACTATCGAAGCGGCGGCCACGGTCATTTATTTTTCTTCTGGAATTTTTTTATTTTTTTGTTTTTCTTCAGTAAATTTGTGTCGAAAGGAGGGTAGGCCGGACACAATTTTCTGTGAATATCTCGAGAACTGTAGGGCTTAGGATGACCAACTTTTTTGCATATGTTGGTCTCAAGGGGCCATGTCAAGCCACCTCATATCCACTCATTTGAGGTATAGCGCCACACACAAACACACACATAAACACATATACACACACACGTACGCACGCACACACATGTAGGTAAGCAGACACACACACACACACACACAGATAAACACACACACCCCCTATTAACCCCTCACACACACTCACAAGCGAACACACACAGAAAAGCACACATACACAAAAACAAACACATACTATACTCACACTCATTTACATACACAAAAGTAGCAAGAGTAGGGGATGGAATAAGAGACATCTAGTTTGATTGGTAGTTGAGGTCCAACAATCATTTGTGAAAGTGAAACCAAATAACAGACTTCATCTTTAAATGTATTACAAGCTTTTCTTTTCAAGGAAATCATCATCGTTCCTTCAATGGTCAACGTATTACGAGAAAGAACATGATTTTCAGTACCACAAGTGGGGGTAGGATTGGTATTGCACGAAGTTTCCTCTTTCTACTTCCGTCTTTTTATTCTTGGAATTGGCCCTATTCGGTTGTTAAGCCAGTCAGTTTTCACAGCCTGTAAATCATCACCACCTTTGTTTTAGGGTAAAAAATGCTTAACTTCAACAGAGTAATTAGTGTAGCTGTGCAGCCGGATGATATAATCAAAGGTAATGTCCAGGCCTCCATGAAAAATATGATTTCTATGGGGAAAAAACGAGTGGCTCTGGGACCAGTTCAAACCGGAGAAAGAATTATCTGCACATTATTGCATCGTGACTTAACAATCGGATGGGTGAGAATAATGGCTATGATCAAGTTCTCTCACATTTCATCTATTTTATATTCTAAGTACCAGTCAGTCTGTCACGGAAGGATGAGACCGGATGCAAGTGCAGGACTCTTGTATTTAATTTCCAAAACAAAACTTCCACAAGGGCAATTAATAAAACACACAGGAGATACCAGCCAAAACAGAGAATGAGCAATGAGAACAGGAAAGCATATTCAGTAATGGACAGTCCTTCGGCGTCTGAACCAAGGCAACACAAAGAGAGGCAAAACAGGAGGGTTTAAATAGGGGTGAGGACAGGTGCAGGGGATTAACTGAAATGAGTGACTCATTAGTAGACCAGGGTTGCAGATCTGGTGAGTGGAATCAGGAAATTGGTGTTGGAAGGGGGCAGGGCTGTTACACAGTCAGCCTGTCAGTAAAGGCTCCTGCACACAGTTGCGTGCGTTGCAGTGGTGGAGACGCATCCTGTTCACTTTACATGGGCTTAAGTCACCCGTTGCCGAACTGAATTGTGGGTCTGTTGTGTTGCGTTGCGTTGCGTTGCTCCCGTCGCTCGCGTTGAGAAGTTCAGCTGTTGCTGCACCGACGGGCGGCACCAGCCAATCAAATTACGAACAAGCGAACAACAGACGGCACCAGCCAATTAAATTACAGTTATACCTTAAGTCATTTGCATAGCTACCATCGGGAACACCCACTGGCATGCGTTGACGGAACGCAACTGTGTGCGGGAGCCGTTAGTCTGTCTGTCTGTATGTCTCTCTAGTTGTGTAGATGACAACTTTTTCCCCCCAGGGCCAGCAATCTCAGAACATGGGAGACCAAAGCCTGATGGATCAAGACTAGAGTCTGTGAATGATGATGCCCACTACCATTCCAGTGCAATACTTAAGCCTTTGAATATTACCTGATATTTAGGTATACAATAAGTCTGAAGTTGCCAAATAATCTTGGTGTGTCCTGAAATGCTGTCAAACAGCATTTGGATATTGCCTGATATTTAGGCATGCATTACGAAAGTGAATTGCAGAATAGTGCAATTGGTGTGTCCTCAAATACTATCTTTCACAGTTGTGTTGATGCTGCCAATAATTTTATTACTTGATGTGTAACTGTATTTGCACCTGGGGAAAACCATCCTAAGGATTGCTTTGAATAACTGTATAATGTGGTTATCAAATGAGCTTGATGATTTTATTACTTGATGTGCATCTGTATTTGCACCTTGGGAAAGCCATCCTAAGGATTGCTTTGAATAACGAATGACCTTATAAATGATTATCAACTAGACAGCTAGACAGGTTTGGACTAATTAAGGGAGTATTCTCTTGCCTTGTGTGCACATCAAATTCCATGGGATATTTTCCTGTGTCTATATATTTAAAAACATTGTTTTAGAATTGTTTTAACAGTGGGGATAATCTGGTCATCATGCAGGGTAATACAACTCGGTTTAACAGTGGGGATAATCTGGTCATCATGCAGGGTAATACAACTTGTTTTTTTTATTATGTGTATGTTCTTGAACGCATTCACACTACTGTTGAGTGTCCTATCACAGGTCATACATGTAAGCAATACCTCCATGGTTTGCCTTTTATCAAATATCATAGAGGCATGGAAATAGCTGGAATAGGCATTTCCATGACCTTTCCACAAAATGTGAACTTTTTCACTTTCGAGATTTGACTCGTACTTGAAAAGAATAATTTATTTTTATAAGTTGAACAGAGATCTGAACCAGCTAATGTTCTGCATCTGATGTGATCAGATGTCTGATCTGAGTAAACTAAATCTCTCAGCTTTAAGATCTACAGTATGTCCTTCTCAGTGGAAAGCCAGAGTCTGTAGCCTGGCATAATCAATCACTAGAAATCCAAAGTGTGACGTGCCCAACCACAGTCAGATGATTTTGACACGAAGTGATGCATAATGTAGCCATTCTGTGCTCGAGAGACAATGAGGGGTTTGTTGAAATGATGCAAATCTAGTGTCATAGGACTTACCACCCTGCCTGTTCTCAATATAATTTCACACATCGATTTCACAAATGGAGTAGGTTAGTGAAACTGTGACATTGAAAGATTCATTTAAGAGCAAAACATCGTCTGACCTCCAAACAGTGCACAAGATCACGTTTTGTGATCATTTATGTCTGTCATCCAGTTCTTTATATGTCTGTGTTGTTGTTGGCTGAACTGTGTAGTGTCAATATAATAAACAGTCATTTTTTATTAAATGTTTATGGGTCTTCATATCATAATTAATGTGCACAACAGTCAAACTGCACTATGTGACCATAATGCTACCTATAACCTAAAACAGCAGTAGGCCTACTTCACGTCATACACAAATGTTTTATCACACACCTCGGACAGCTACATATAAATAAAATAAAATGAGATACCACTGTAGCACATATGATATAGATGAGATGGATGTGAAGCACTTCAGTACTTTCTGAACCAGGAAGGCAAATAATCAGTGGGATTCCTTGGTGCCACCTCTTCATTGTGTTCCCAAGCATTTGCAAGAACACTGAGTTAATCAAGCAGCCAGTGTTGCCAAAGGTTTTACATTTGTTTGTTAATGTTAGCTATAGTAGAATTTTGGAGTTGGGTTGTATCTTATGTTATGAGATGAGCCTTGCTTCGTTCTCACCACGCGTGTGTTATTGAGCAAGCACAATATAACAGAGGTTTTATCTTACGTGTTCCAAGTGACAATAAATGTCATTGAGCACTGTGGTACTACCACAGAATGTTTTATCACATAAAGCAGTGACTGTAAGTTATCTTGCATTATCATTGACACGGCAATGTTCCCTGCAACATCTGAATATCTATTCTCAGTAGGCTACATGCCTCAACCTGTAGAACACAATGAGGGTGGATATTTAAATTAATTGCTCAAAGTGGGTCATCGCGGTATGAATTGATTGTGTAGAGTGAGAGAGAAAGGCTGTATTATTTCTAGACATTCATGTGCAACCGACGTCCACATTCCAAGTAAATCTAATGGGTTATATTTTTCAGTGAGTGGTGTGTGCCCAAGAGAAAGCCAGTTATTATGGTTATCAGATCATTTTATTTATACTGATCTCTCAGCTGATTTTTCAGTCTGGTTAGTCACACAGGCTGTATCCCAAAACATACATGTCAGGTTCCTCCGTCTTAAAAGCTATAAAGTGTCATTGTACAACTTAACCTACTGCTGAATTTCCGTTACCCACGCACGTTCTTGCATCACATTGTACCTCTGGTATTGTCCCCTGGGTAATATTTTACTCTCTTACTTAAGTGTGAACTGGAGGGCGCAGACATGACGGTCATCGCTGTCCACAGAGCTTGTCCGAGGCTGAGAGGGAGAGGTTGAAAGCTCCACCTTCAGGACAGAAATGCCGTGGCGTACACGGGAGACCTCAGCAATGCTCTCGTACTCTGTGCGCACCTCAAGAGCTGGGAGCAGAGAGAGCACTGGCAGGAGCCTGTTGGCATTTAAAAAAAAATGATTAACCTCACCCTGGATGCTTAGTATCCAACACCAAGGGTTAAAAAGTAACAATATAAGTTTTAAAACAGGCAGGTATATCGGCTTTTCTCTGACCTGTTTCGAAAGTTTTGTTTCATGGTTGATACTATGAAGTTGCTTACAAAGAACACGATTTGCTTCAGATCTTGCCAGAGCCAAAACACAGCCATGGGAGCAAAGGTGAGCCAACGCTGAAATCTTCAACACATATATATGTGTGCAGTTAATAGCCAGCAACCATCTATTGTATTCGAATATCTTAATAATAAAGATGACAAGAGATCCAGATGACAAGAGATGACAAGAGATCCAGCATCCGTAGAAGTTACTAATGACAGTACCTGTATGTGACCATGAAGATGACCCAGAAAGGGAGGATGCATGAGATCAGCAGGATCGTGAAGAGTCGGATTGGGAAATAGAGGCTGAAGAAACCCATGAGTCCGAATAGACTCATGTCATAGAGAAACACTGGGAAGGGAAATAAAGCAGTGATATCTATAGGAGGGGTACTGTTTCACATTTAGCCAAACAACAGCACAGGGGCTGCTTAATGAACAGTGAGGAGATGCAATTCAACATTACTTATTCCTTACTCCATTACATTCCTACAATATACCCATACTGTATAACTGTGAAATATCACTATGATTTTCACCTTCATGTCTCTAGCAATATACTGTAGGCTTGGATCTTTTGTGTTGAAATCACCACTGAGGGAAATGAATAATACAGTAGACAGGGCTCTGAGAGGGTCACTGATGACTCATCTCCATTTGACATGGTATCAGATATCAACAAGCTGAGGATAAGTAGGACAGTTACCATTTTGAATCCATCCAGGAGTGCTTGAATTCAGGGCTTGTTCTAGAAAGTTTAGGCCCCAGGGATGGTTCCCGAACCTCTGACTGCTTTCCCTGTCCCGGGGATTGGCTTTTGGACATGGTCTCTCATCTCCATTCTCCTCTATTTCATTCTCCTCAGGCAGAGGAAACTTGCCTTCCCTAATACGAGCCATTGTATTTGAGGGAAAGCGAGTCACACAGTTATGGTTTTGCTGGATAACACCTTTTGGGTGACAAAGTTGACAAAAGAATGTTATTAAATGTTATTAAATTACATGTTACATACTCTGAGAGTATCACAATAAGCGTCACACTCACCATGATGCTGTAGGTACTCTACCGCATCTTGGTACCCATTAACATATGCCTCACTGAGGACCTGAAACACAAAAGGGAACTTTCATACACACACATAGAGAAATAGCCACCAATTCTAATTTACTGGAGAGATATTCCTGGGCCACAGTCTGGGTTTGAATGTCCATTTAAAGGCATTGTTATTCTTCTACACTGCAGCACCAAAAAAGGTTAAAGACAGAAATTACCTTCCAGTCACGTGGATACAGTGCAGTGCCCGCTCTGAACAGGTTTGACAAAGTGGGCTTGAAACAGTGTCCATTTACAACAAAGTCACACAACGGACTAGTGTCATCCTGAGGACAAATATCCATATCTCCAGAAAAAGGTGAAATAGTTATTGTCTGGCCAGCAGTCTGAGTGGGTTGAATATTAGTTAAACCACCATCAACATAGTGCTGAAAAAAAAGGTTGGAGTTTACAAATTACATAATTGTACAAATATTATTAATAGAATTATATCTGTTTAACAGATTTCCAACACTGAAAAGATTCACGCACCACCCCCTTGTAACTTGGTGGTATCACACCACAGTACATTGGAATAAAACAGCTACACAGGAGAGCCTGAAAGTGAAGGGAAGAAATGTTTTTTCGTGATTTCAGTTTTTGAAAAAAAAAAAAATAATTCTATTTCACCAAACACACCTTGACAACGTCCTCATGTGTCTGAAACTCCGACACAATCACATTTTTCCCATCCGGAACTCGTGTCATTGAGATACACAAACGTCCAGAAGCAAGCTTGTGTGATTCAAGTGGAAGACGACGACGAATTGTGTTCTCCATCCACTTGAAAACATTAACAGCGGGGTGAAGAGGCCCAAAAGAATGCTCTCGGACAAGTTTGGCAAACTCAATCACATCGTCCCTTACACCACCTGTAAAGAGTATTACATTAAGTATTCAATTATAGGTTTATTGTACTACAAAGCCTTTAGCTATATTTTCATATTATTTTAGTTGGTCATTTGGTTATTCAGGTTATCACTTCAACTTCAACATTCCACGGTCATACCCTGGTTATCGTATTGTGTGAAGAAGTCATATTTATTGTACTGTAAGGTCTCCTTTTGCACTGCAGCTTGAATGTCATGTCAGTCCTCATTTGTAGTGTGCCTCTGGATAAGTGTCTGCTAGATTAATGAATGTAGGTGCATCTAAAAACATTTAAAAAAATCCATTGCCTTGTCCAGACTGAGATTAAAGATTTAGGAAACCCAGTACCCAGAATTTCCAGTGTTTTGACCTGAGCTGATTAGAGCTCTTCTCAGGTTGACATTTCTGTATTCTATAAATTCTTCACTATCATATTTAAAGATACTGGATTTTTGATTTCCATGAACTGTAAACCATAATCATCACGATTAGAATAATAAAAATAATAATAATAATTTAGATTATATGAGTTTCACTTTTAAATCATAAATCACTGAGAAAAATAAACTTTTCCATGACATTCATTTTTTTAGATGCACCCGTAAATAAGTAACACTTACCCATGCTTGCTCCACACACAACAGCAGCAGCAACTAGGGCACCGGCAGAAGAACCATAGACCTTTGATGTTCTTTGCGTGATCCAGGTTGTATTTTCCAAGAGACATTGTGAGACGCCGAGTTGGTAGGTTGAAAGAAATCCAGAACCAGAGAAAGATATAGAAAGTGGGGTACCTTCATATAGAGTGACCTCGGATAAGGGATACATAGTAAAATAAATGCTCTGCCACAGAGAGTTTTGATCTCTGTATCTGAATTGACTTGAAAGGAAGTCAAATATATTGCTGAAGCTCCAAGGCGTGTCTATTGGAACTGCAGGCGGAGACGGGGGAAAAAAACTTCAGTCCAATTATGACTGGAACTGGGACTGTGATAACTGATGTCAGCTTCAAAGCTGACCATGTTTTCAATCTGTGAAGGGGTAGAAGTGTATAATGTATAGCCAGGGGACATTGTCTGTTTTTTCATTTTGCTGACATTAACTTAAGTGTCTTTTTTGTCTGTCTGTGTTTTTGTTTGCGGCGTTAAATACATCAGCCTATATTGCTTGCTGCATGAGTTTTACGGGGCATAAGTGGCATGCTTAATTTTTGTCTATGTGTAACTGATAGTGTCTGTCTGGTGCTAGGAATCATTTGTGTGTGTTCGTCTTCCTTTTTGTCCTGGTGTTCCTGCATAGCGTACTGTAAAGTCTGCATACTGTAGTGTAGCCTACTTTTGCTCCCTTGTGGTGCTGTTATTTATTTATTTGGCAGATGTGGGGTTCTCTTTGAGAAAGGCTAGTCACCTGCTGGTGGAACCCTGTAGCTGCACATTTGGGCTGTCTGGAACTTAGAACACCCCTCCAGTTAGTCTGTCTTCCTCAGGTAAGCCCCCGTCTTGCTGTAGTGTCTTTTTAGCTCCAGTGGAGCACTAGCCCTGCTTTAGACAACATTTGTCAATACTTTTATGTTAAAATACCAATAATAAATATTGTTGTACTTTCATAACCTCTGAATCTTTTCTGACCTTTTCCCCTTTGGTTATATGTGAATATTTAAAGATGAATCTGTCTTCATGTGACAGAACAACAAATAGACTTTGACTGATTGGAATTCACGTTGTCTGCTTGGTGCTTTCGAACCTGTATTGAAACTTTATTAGAAATTCTCTTGAAGTCCCTGGGTACAAAGCCCAGGGTGGTGTAGTCAGGCTACTGTGACTGGCTCACAGCTTATAATAATAATATAATAATAAGCTTTATTTGTATAGCACCTTTCATACACAGAATGCAGCTCAAAGTGCTTTACATTTGAAGCATGTAACACAATAATAGTCAGTCAGTCATTATCAATCACTTTTCTTCATTGCTAGGGGCCGTTTATGATCCACTCAGCAACATATCAAAAATATAGAAAATGACATGTCATAAGACTGGCAGCCTTAACCCTCTTACCCCCCACAAGCACGCCATATGGCAACTGTGGCAAGGAAAAACTCCCATATTCCAGGAAGAAACCTTGAGCAGAACCTGACTTAATAGGGGGAGCCCATCTGCTTCTGGCTGGCTGCGCCCTCCAATAGCAGCAGATGTAGAATAATCTGAAAAAGTAGTCTACAGGATAAGATGAGTTAACTAAAAGCTTTCCTGTACAGGTATGTTTTCAGATCTTTTTTAAAAATATTTACTGAACTCGCCTGCTTGATGTACAGAGGCAGGGTGTTCCATAGTTTGGGGGCATAATGGATAAAAGCAGCTTTTCCACTTTGTTTGTGGAGCACTTTGGGTACGAATAAAAGATTAGAATTTGATGATCTAAGTTTCCTTTGTGGTTGATAAGATATTAAAAGCTCAGAGATATATGAAGGTGCTATGCCATTCAGAGCTTTGTAAGCAATTAACATAACCTTAAAATCAATTCTATAGGAAATAGGGAGCCAGTGTAGTTCAGCCAACACAGGGGTGATGTGTTCTCTCTTCTTAGTCTTAGTTAAAAGTCTAGCCGCAGAGTTCTGTATGAGTGCCAATTTCTTTAGATGTTTTTTGGGAAGACCAGTGAAAAGTAGCCTGACGAGCCAGACCCACATTAAAATGTAGGGTCTGGACACTCACCGTTCGCAGTGCTCAGTCCGAGGGGCGGGATAATCAGTTGTCTTTCAAATTCCCTCTGCACACAATAGGACAGCGGCAGCGCTATGAGTCCCATGCGTTTCCCACCAGCGGAGCTAGTTAGCTAGTTCAAACGTTTGCCTACTTAATAAAAGCTTAACTCGTGTCACACTGTTTGCCAGCAGCAACATCCATCTTATTTGTTTTCAAGTAGCAGGGAATTCAAGCCAAACCGTTGCAACTCTGCCATCAATCATTATGTTAAGCCCACCTAACGACTCTATACACGATTTCATTGGCCTGATTAAGTTTCGATTTCTGGAGCTCACAAGCCAACGGAGAGTTGCTAGACTAGCCCTGGCAGCAAATGTAATTTGCGGCCGCTAGGGGCGCGTCTAGATTTCTAGGCTAAGTGAAAAGTGCATTGCAGTAGTCTAACCTGCTAGTGATAAAGGCGTGAATTAGTTTTTCTGCATCTTGTTGAGTTAAAAAGGGCCGCACTTTGGCAATGTTTCTCAAGTGGAAATAGGCTGTCTGAGTAACTTTACTGATATGGGGCTTAAAACTTAACTCTGCATCTAAGATGACACCGAGGCTTGTTACTTTTGGTTTGACCTGGTGCGCCAAGTTCCCCAGATTACTAAGAACAATATCTCGCTTTAGTTTTGGTCCAACCAAAAGTACCTCTGTTTTGTCATCATTTAGTTTCAAAAATGTTTTGCTCATCCACTGATTAATGGAGGTTAGGCATGCAGTGAGGGAGCAAAGGCCATCTGGGTTAGTTGGCTCCACAGAAATATACAATTGGGTATCATCTGCGTAGCTGTGGAAGTTTACATTATGCTGACTTATGACATTTCCCAATGGAAGCATATATAGGGAAAATAGCAGGGGACCAATGCAGCTCCCCTGGGCCACACCAAAAGGCAAGTCATGTTTTTCAGATACATGATCTCCTAGACTGATATAAAAATCTCTGCCAGTAATGTAGGTTTGAAACCAGTTTAGAGCATTATCAGAGAGACCCACCCACTTCGCAAGGCGGTGAATTAGGATGCTATGATCAATGGTGTCAAATGCCGCACTCAAATCCAGAAGAATAAGGATTGAGACTTTGTTTGAGTCAGTAGCCAGTCTGAGATCATTGACTATTTTTACTAGAGCCGTTTCTGTGCTGTGATTTGATCTAAAACCTGATTGGAATTTTTCAAGGATACTGTTTTCGTTGAGGAAGGTATTTAACTGATTACAAACAACTTTTTCAAGTACTTTGCTCAGGAACGGTAGATTTGATATAGGCCTGTAGTTGCTCAGATTGGTATGGTCAAGATTTGACTTTTTAAGTAAAGGTTTCACAACAGCGGTTTTAAAAGCAGTTGGAAATATACCTGTTTCTAATGAGGTATTTATTACCTTGAGAATAAAGGGAGCTAAGCTATCATATACTTTTTTGAGGAATCTAGTAGGGATTGGA
Organism: Alosa sapidissima; assembly: GCF_018492685.1. Classification (NCBI taxonomy): domain Eukaryota; kingdom Metazoa; phylum Chordata; class Actinopteri; order Clupeiformes; family Clupeidae; genus Alosa; species Alosa sapidissima. The sequence goes on from NC_055963.1 coordinate 25,842,190, forward strand.
TCTAAAACACATGTTGAGGAGCCGGTTTGAGTTATAATTTTACCAAGCTCAGATTGAGTAATAGTGCTAAAGGACCTTAATTTTGGGGGGCTGTTTTTGGGTGTACTATCAAACATATTACTTAGCCAATAGCCTCCCTTATAGAAATGACTTTGTTTTTGAAGAAGTCTGCAAAACAGCTTCTCTCCTCCTTAATGCTCCTGTTACATACTGTATATAAACATGCATTTGGATCACAAGGACATAATTGTATAATACACTTAAAAAAAAACTGTGGCTTGGACAATTATGAGTCTGTACTGGCAAGGACTTCATATTAATAAAGCATAGAAGTAAAAAGGCAAGCTGAGGAAATCATGAAAGTAGGTTATTACATTGAGTTTGCAGATTTGATGCAGGCTAGCCACTGGTATTTGCACAGGCATGTCCTTGAAAATGAAGAAGCCTATTTACAATAGAAGTACACATTTTGCTGCATGAAAAGAGTCCTTATTTAAAAGCAAGCTTTTCCAATTAAATTATTTAGCCTTATTTATTTGTGGTCTTTTCAGTATCACATGTTGTCGCTGAAAAGTCATATGACACAATGTTTTAGACTTGGATAAAGGAACAGAAATAAATTCTCCATATGGAGGGCAAAATTTCAGGGTCAAATGTGATTATGGGAAGATGTGTTTTTTATTCATACCATCAGTGTGTAGTTGGCACATTGTGTGCTTATTATTGTGATGGCTTGTGTTTACTGTTTGATACGAAAACACAATTTTTACGAAGGTGTGAAGAGTTACAGTTTTTTCTGATTGCTTACGTAAGCACATTTTTGCAAAACTCTACACACAAATAGGAAAACCTTTCACCAAATCAGCAAAACATTGTAGTTCTCTTGCAAAAGCTAACACAGTGGTTCTCAACCTTTTTTCAGTGATGTGAAATATTTTTTCAGCCAAGTACCCCCTAACCAGCGCACAAGAATTACCGCTACGCTTCAACCACTACTCCATCGTTTGAGTTTTGACAGTGATTGACAGGTGATGGCGGGTGGCATGTTGAATGTGAATAAATCGCTTTGGTCTCTGGATCGAGTGCTGATACGTCAGTCCATGGCGGTCGCTGACCGGCTTCGATCCATGACCACACTCGGCCGAGTGTGGCGTCCTCCGATTGCGCCTTCCGGATCTCCTCCCTTGACATCACGTCCACCGGCGACTGCGCGTCCATGGCCCCAGCTGCCGCTCTGCAGTGCTGCGTTGTGGCGTTGGGCTGCGGTGCGTTGTCTCCGGTCTCTCGATCACTGTAGCTGGTAGCGGAAGGCGGCGAGACGACCTCGGGGTGCTGCTGGCAAGTGTTGACTCTCTCGCTGGCATGAAGCTGGCGGGCGGTGGCTCTCTTGATGGCGCGGCGCTGGCGAGCGTTGAGTCTCTCGCTGGCGTGCTGCTGGCGAGCGCTGGCACCCTCACTAGCGCGACGCTTGCGTTGAAAACAGCGACTCTCTCTCTCTCTGCCAGCGGTGATGCAGCCTGTAGCCGACGAGCGGGCTCTCCTCCCTCCGGTGGCAGTGCTGGCACTGGTCTGCTGCACACGGACGCCTGGACAGGACTGGAAGGCGACCCGCCCGGTGTCGAATCTCCATGTCGTAGTCCTGGAGCGCCTCCAGCCAGCGAGCCAGCTGGCCCTCTGGTTCTTTGAAGTTCAGCAGCCAGGTGAGCGATGCATGGTCCGTTCTCAGCAGGAACCATTTGCCGTAGAGGTAGGTTCGGAAATGGCGCACTGCCACCACCACAGCCAACAGTTCTCTGCGGGTCACGCAGTAATTCTTCTCCGCTCGGTCCAGTGAGCGGCTGAAGTATGCGACCACCTGCTCGCCCTGCTCGCCTGCTTGAGAGAGGACGGCGCCGACGCCCACGTCACTGGCGTCGGTGTCCAGGATGAACCTTTTCCAGATGTCCTATGGCACCGGTGAAGTCTGTTGCATGACACAGGATGTCGTCCAGGTAAACCACGCAGCATGTTCGTGGAATGCCCACCAGGACACGCTCCATCAGCCGCTCAGTTCGCTGGCCCGTTGCATAGGCTGAATGGAAGTACCCGGAACTGCCACAGCCCTTGCCCGATGGTAAACGCTGTCTTCGGCCGAGCTTCCGGGGCTAGCTCAATCTGCCAGTAGCCACTGCGTAAGTCCAGCGAGCTAAACCAGCAGAAGCCGGCAATGCTGTCCAGTGCATCGCCAATGCGGGGGAGCGGGTAGGAGTCTTTCCGGGTTACCTGGTTGAGGCGCCTGTAGTCAACACAGAACCGCCACGAGCCGTCCTTCTTCCGGACGAGTACAGCCGGCGCAGCCCAGGGACTACTGCTTGGCTCTATCACTCCTGCTGCGGCCATTTCCTTGATCTTTTCTTCAGCTGCTTGTCGTTTTGCGAACGGTAAGCGATGAGGCTGAAGTCGAATGGGCCGGGCATTTCCGGTGTCGATATCGTGTTGGACCAGGCTCATTCGGGTGCAGTCCTCATCTCTTGCGGCAAAGATGTCGGTGTATGCTGCTAGTAGTCTCCGCACCTGGCTACCCTGTGCTTCACTCAGCCCCTCACAGCTACGAGTGCAGAGTTCATTCACGGCTTGCCTTGTCTCTACAGAGGGCCGCGCTCTCTGAGCGGAGAGTGGTGTTTGCTCAACCCGCTCTCTTGGCTCCTCCCTGGTGGGCGTGAGCTGAGCAGTGGCGGCCTCAGCAAGCGGACCTGGATGAGACCTGTTGTTTTTGCGGGCTTGAGTTTCGCGGGCTTGTGTGTGGGGGGGCGAGTACTCTTTGCGAGTTCGCTTCCTGCGGACTTGTGTGGAGCGAGTTGGAGAGTTCTTCGTCGCGCCAGCTCTCCGCACTTCATGCTCTGTTTTCCCCGCCATGTGCAACACTACGCTGCTCGTCCCCAAGTGTAGTGTGAACCGGGAAATGTCCACCACAGCCCCCCATTTCTCTAGCACGTCCAGGCCGAGAATGCAATCATCCTGAATGCTAGCCAACCAAAGCCGGCGGCTCGCCGTCTCACCGTTGATGCACACGCACACCACTTTTTGTCCATACAGTTCCGCTCGCTCTCCGGTAACTGTTGTGATGCGCGTTTTTGTCTTTTCCCAGCCTCTGGGTCTGGCTACCAGCGTGCCGGGTAAGAGACCGGGGCGCACAAGCGAGATGGTGGAGCCAGTATCGATCAAGGCGCGACACCGAGTCCCGTCTAGCGTGCAGTCCACATACAGTCCTCTGGTTTGGCCGAGCCGGCCCAGCCGTATGCAATCCATAGCCCCTCCCGACGTGCCACCGTCTTCTAGTAACTGGGGCGCGAGCGTGAGGGGTGCCGGGGCTGGGCAGTACCACGCGATGTGTCTCGGCTCGCCACACCGGTGGCATCCGTCTCCGCTGGCCGGCCTCTTCCACTTGCGTGGGCGGCATTGTGTCGTGGTCTGCCGCGTCACCTCCAGTTCCTCCTCGTCTTCCTCCATCAATGTCTGGCGTACGCAATGCCTCGACTCTGTTGTGCGGAAGATGTTTTCCACCCGTTCGGCTTCCGCGAGGGCCGCGGACAGCGAGCTGGGGCGCTCAGGCGAAGGTGTTCTTTTAGCCGCTCTGGGTGGATGCCTCGCACAAACGCTTTCCGTGCCATATCTTCATGTAGACCCTGGCTGTACGTTGGGTAGCCCCGCCGGGCATACAGCTGCAGGTCAGCCGCGAACTTGCCCAGTCTCTCGTCCTTGTGTCGCCGTCTGGAAGCGAGTTGTTCTCTGGCATCGCTGATGAAGATTCTCTGGCCGAATCGTCGTTGCAGAGCTGCTTCGATTGCGGTCCAGCTTACTTGCTCCGCCGGTGGCAGGTCTTCTAATACTTGTAGCGCTTCCCCTTCAGAGCCAACGCCACCTGTACGCTCGTTCTCTCCGCTGACCAGCCATTCAGCTCGGCTGCCAGCCGGACCTGTACCAGGTATGTCGCCAGCGGCCTTTCGCCATTGCAGTGGGGCAACTTTACGCTGGGGCGCCCTTCTACCGCTGCCGTCACACCGGGGACCGGCCGGTTTCCATCGCTCCCATGTGGAGCGGGTTCAAGTGGCGGGATGCTGCCATCAGCCCGGTTCCTTTCCTCCTCTTGCTGGGGGCGGGTCTCTTCGTCACGGTCACGCTGCAGGCTGGCTCCGTCTGCTGGGCCCAGCAGGTGGCCATGGGCGAGCACGCTGTCGAAGAGCCGTCTTGGCAGGAAACTCATCATCGCCAGGGCATCAGTTGCAGCTTTCTCCTCCCGTCCAGTAGGGGTCGTCATCCCACTTCTGACACCAATGTAACAATCTTGCAAAGTTGTCTCAGAATGGTTTTATTGGTTACACACCAAAACACACAAACGTCATTACACAGGCAACAAAAAGGATGTCAATTAAACAAGCACGATACACAAACAGGGTAGTCACATACAATACACGGGGTAAACACATGAGGTACAACATAAAGAAAGACTACACCAGCTAACACATACATGACAAGGTAAACATGATTACTCATACTAAAACCAACATCAACATTACACACACACATACACTGCACAGCATTATGGGAGTTCAGTCATGAACCAGCTAGGCTCCTAGGCTCAGTTCACTACAATACAGACAAGTGTTGTCTCGTTGGAAAGCCCCACTTCTGCTCTGTCACGCAATAACGGTTTCATCTCGCTGCGATGAACAGTTGGAGCAATGTAACAGAGAAGAAAGGGTGTGTTTTTTGACGCACTTTGCGTCAATCGGGTTCTAAGGGTTAAAATCTCACATACCCCCTGGAGTGCCTTCACGTACCCCCATTTGAGAACCACTGGTCTACACATATCCCACCCTTACTCGGCAAAACGTCGACATACATTGAGCCAATCATGTGGTGTGATGTGAATACATTGTGCCAATCATGTGTTGTGAACTCGCCACTGGAGCAAGATTGGTGTCGTGAAGCCTTGCGCACCGCATTTCTGCCGAATAGGATGCCCGATGAGTGCCCAAAAAGCGTTGCAATATGGCAGCGAGTGGAGGGACTTGCATAAAAGGACTTTGGTGAAACTAAAGGCTATAATTACCACACCTGAAATTTTATTTAGAAATGACTTTGGCTGTAATCAAGTGTGTTGTGAAATTGATATTGTGCAAACATTTGAAAGGTAATATTAAGAAGAAACTTAATATTATGATGAAGAAACATACTTAAAATCACAAAAAATTGAAAGTGGGCACGTAATATGTAAATTAGGATGGGTAGGACATCTTCAAACATATTGGTCACAAAGAATATCTGTCAGTGAGGTCATATTCATCAGATATCATGGTCATCTGTCAAAACGTAAATCTCAAACCAAAATGTTACAGCTACTTTGTGGTACAGTACATCATAGCATCTAGAGATGCTAAACAGATTGGAAGACTTTCAGTTTGACTTGGACCTTGGATATTTTCACATAAAGCATCTGTCGGCCAAATCGGCCAATTGAATTTGATCGAATTGTAGATAAGCACAATATTGATTTCTGAATTAAATGATCAGTTATTGGATATTTTGTTTAGCCAGTTCTTTAAAAAAAACATTGGGGTGAGAGTAGTCTGAATTGGGTTCTGGAAGTTTCTTCAAGCTCATCCATTGCACTCATATGCCAGCCGTGAGTGTTTCCAAGCCCGTGAGGTCATATCCATCAGGAGTGCATGTATCTTGCACAAGCTGACTTCTCCTACGACTGCAGCTCATTGTGGCCCAGGTGTCTGTGCACTCACTCTCCTTAGTCAGGAGATGCTCTGCTTGAGCATTCATTGGCTCTTGTCTCAGACCTTCCCCAAGGTGCAGGATGGAGTGACAGAGCACTCTGCTAGTGACCTCTTCAATGAGCTTCTCCCCACAGAAACAAAGCATAGAGGCGAGAGGGTTTAATATCCTCTATTATGCTACAGGGTTCACATTCATGGTGAAACTACTGAAGGCTATAATTGCCACAGCTGAAATTTTATTTAGAAATGACTTTGGCTATAATCAAGTGTGTTAAATTGATATTGTGCAAACATTTGAAAGGTAATATTATCAAGAATAAACTTAATATTATGATGAAGAAAAAAATCACAAGAAGTTGAAAGTGGGCGTGTAATATGTAAATTAGGATGGATAGGACATCTTCAAACATGTTGGTCACGAAGAATATCTGTCAATGAGCTCATATTCATCGGATGTCATGGTCACCTGTCAAAAGGTGGCAAAATAGGGCCCTTTATTTTCCCCCGAGTGTGCTAGTGCATTCATTGGCTCTTGTTTCAGACCTTGCTCCTGATAGCGCTGGCAGCCTTTTCAATACCCTTAAACTTACAAAGTAAAAATTACTTTCTTTTGTCTGCATGGACCCTCTCTACAGTATCACAGAAGTTTAATGATATGTTGAGCCTGGTCAGTGACTTAAAGTAGCCTGGTCAGTGACTTAAAGTGAGATATGAACTACTTACTCTTTGGTGGCTATGCCGTCGATTTTGTTTGGCTGTGACAGGCGAACACTTTCGAAAAATAAAATTCTTCCACTAACTTCGTGAGACTTGGTCTGAAGGTCATGTATGTCAAGTAAAAAAAAAAAAAAACAATCTCAAAAGGTCTAGGAGCAGGAGCTGGCCACAAAATGGGATGAAGGGAATAAAACCAACAATGGTCTGCTTTCCTCTATTATGCTCCTTCATCTTTAGGAAACACAGTAACTAGAGGGTTCCATACACTGTCTTTTCTTTTCCAATCAAACTAGACGTTTTTTTTAAAAAAGGAACAATTGTACAAAATGTCCTGTTTCAGACTTTATTGTCCAAGCAGTTTTGAAAGGAAATGCAATGTGAGGGCATACAAATTATTACATATTCTTTGTACGTAAAAAGTGGAGCACCATGGAGTGGTGGCTAAAGGAGAATATGGAAATTACAGAATACTTTCTAGAGAGATTATATATTCATTTGTGTACATGCATGACAGCGGATCTCCAAGCGTGAATGCGCACACTTATACGTTCTATCCTTGTGGGTTTAGCACTTTACCAATGGATAGAAGTCAGGCAATTTACTTTGACATAGCTAGCTTGCCCCAAATCCTACTGTATTGCTACATGTTATTTAGTTGCAAAGCTATATTCAGGTCTTACTCAAAGCTACTCAGATTAACGTTGTTTTGGTCCCATGCAAACGAAAGTTTACAATTATTGTCATCCAGAAATAGAATTTAGGCTGTTCTTAGATCAGAGTTGTCCTAAGCCTTGCAACACTGCCCTGAATTGAAAGCAAAGTGGTGTTACTGTATACGTATTATTTCTGCTTATTGTCCTTTATCAAAACGAAGGCACATGGCGTTGCTGTGGAGTTTAGAGGATTTATTCTTATTGCAAAGCACTATATACATGCACTTTATATGTACAGTTAATGTTACATTTTTTACATTCTGTTTACAAAGTATGAAAAATAAAGCTATAATCTCATATGCGAAATATCTTAATTTTAAGTGCATTCAGAATACCTCAATGTCATACTAGACATCTACTAGAATATTTCCAGGACCTCTAGTGAAGACCAGTTGAAGATTGTCTCCTTGAGAAGATTTTTAAAATGTCCTCTTTCAGTTATACTCAAAAAAGTTGTTAAATTCCTTGTGCTAGAGAGAAATTCCCAGTGTCCGATCAAACACCAAGCCAATTTAACATTACACAACATGACAGGATACAATAGCAATTCACAACTGGCTGGCAGCATTCACAAATGCGCCACATGTTGTAAAGGCTGCAAAAGCCTTCCTTCACAGCCAGGCTTGGAATTTCACCATTCTGGAGGCAAGGCCACTTGGCCTTCAGTTGGGCATATTTGGTGGGGGGCACAAAGGCCACATGTCAGGGCACCAAGGCCAAAGTTAACTATACAGTAGTAGGCTATAAAAATGATCAAAGTTTTATTTAGCCTATTCACTGCAGTAGACCTGCATCACTGTATGAAACATTACAAAAACATAGAGCTGTAAATCATCTGATCATCTAATATTTACAGATATCTAGGCTATATATAACAATTATTTTATATTTGGCCTGTTATAAAATCATGTATTGAACAATTTAACCACAGCTCAGCTTTAAGAAACTCAAATAGCCTAGATGCATGCTTAGCATTTTGTGATCATTAGGCTAAGGCTACTTTCACAAACTCAGTCAGCTGTCCTCTGATTTACCAATATCTAGGCGATATTTGTAACATTTATTTTGTATTTGGCCCGTTATGAAATCATGTTGAACAATTTAAACGCATTGTAAAACTTAAAGCCCAAATTTGGAGACATCCATGCATGTCGAAATTTACTGCAAATTCAAAACTGGATTACTCTGGAACGGCTAACTGTACAGGGGACCAGGGTTCTAAATTGACTTTTTTGATCACCAGCCAATGTGGCTGGTAACTTTCTAAAGTTACTAGCCAATCAGAATTTCTATTAGCCAATTTTTTTCCGGTGAAAATAAGAGAATTATGAGTTTATGAGATAAGTGTCACTGAATACATTTGATCATTGTATTAACATTGTTGGCATGAATACATACCACAAAATATACACAGAAAGTGTATATTCTCGCCCCCATAAGTCTGTCCCAACCACTGCCGCATTTAGTTTAATCTTAACTTAATAAAAAGGAGATATCAATTATCATCAACAATGACAAGCCAGCTAGAACCTGCCACTCGTTTTCTCTCCCTCTCCTGCACACTCAGACGCGTTCTCAATTAAATGGAGTAGCATAGGGCCTATGTTCAAGTTGGATCTTTATAGAGAGGACCCGAAAAGTATCATCTTTATGTAACATGCTGTTGGTGCATGTTGACATTGTATACTTTCTCTAACAAGAGTGAAAAACAGTTTGCAGTACAGCTACTATTTATTGGCTAAATGTTGGTCCCTCCTCTGTCTCTTGGTGCCCTATGCACAGTGCGTGATGCATGTGGTGGTGGTGATAACTGATCAGGCTACCTTTATAAAACTGAAAAATTTTCGCCTACAAGCTCCTCACGTTCCATCTTCAGCTAACTCCATAGACAATAAAATAAACGATCTTGCTGCTTCAGGTCTCCGTTACATGACATCAGCCCCCCACAAAGGAAATCGGTAAACACCATGCGTTAATTGCGTTAATATTTCGTAATGCATTATGCATTTGTGTTATGTACATGTGTTAGGTACTTTTTACTTTACTTTACTGGCTAACTCCCTACTCTTTCAGTCTATGCTCCCTGCTCTGGCTCCATTCGTTCTTCTAATTTTTTTATTTGCGTTTAGACGAGCATTCTCAGGGGGAAATCTTTGTTTATATGAAGACGCAAGAGTATGTGATATTCGATTGGATATGCATTCCAGACCGCTGGGTGGTGGTGTGATAGAACCCCGGTACGTCACGCGCAGACATTCTAATTTGACAGTTTAGCCAGAGAGGTAATCAAGGATCTTTGGTTTTTGGCCGTTTAGACTGAGACATAGGCTAACCCGGGTCGTCTTCAAAACTCTACACTCTGGAAGGAGTCTTCAGATTTGTGCGTCTTCAAGCCCCGATGGCGGGGTCGCCGTGTAAACGAAAGGCACTTATGATAAAATATTTTGTCGTCTTCCTTAGCAATCGTTCTCGTATAAACGGCCCCTGAATTATATTATTTACTTTTTTCGCGAACCGTTCAACTAAGCAATTATCGGGTAACATTGTTTAAAAGCTGAGAAAAAGCTCTTTCATGTGATACTTGTGATGTCTGTGTGATGAATAGGCTACTTTGCGAGTAGTTCAACTGAGATGAATGGAATTTGGACGCACTTTCTTTCTTGCGCTGTCACTTTCTCCACTGCGTAAAATACTCAATTAATTTGCGCTGTGAATGCTAAGATTGTTTTGACAGGCCACACAGGCTAAATAAAAATCGCTATTAGTAGGACGCAAAGCAGAATATTGAAAGAAGGGGGCACCAAGGCCACCGTGGCCTGTAAACCTCTGATTTTCAAAGGGGCCTCACGGCCAACGCAAGAGGCAACGACGTGGCCGCCGTGAAATTCCTACCCTGTTCACAGCACAACATGCCAGTAGCCTGAATGCCCAGCAAAAGAACCAAAGCAGCAAAATACAGACTTGGTGAGCATGCTTATTCCTTTGTGATGTGGGCTCTAAGCAAAGCCAGTGTGAGTGAAATCTGAAAACATACATTAGTAACTTTCTTTAGCTATAGTGCTTTTATAGCTAAACAGCAGAGAGCAAAGTAAGACATATCCACTCTCAACAAAACCCTGAGATTAATGCAATCACATCCAACAAAATGAAATAAAATGAGATGAAATAAAAACAGTTCCCTTATATTCAATCTAAGCAAATATACAACATATTAAAACTTAAAGGGGTTATGTGTAGAATTCTGTAGGTTTCAAGTTGTCTTGAACGCACTGATGGCAGGCAATCTTCCATTAGCTTTCATTGTATTCAATACTCCGCCACTGAGGCACAAAATGAGATGAAGACTCACTTTGCAAGAGAGATGGCCTGTTTCTGGTAGTAACTTAAGTGGATATGGGCAAATCAAAGCATTGGTGTTTTTGTCTACTAAACGGTTCAAATAATCAAAACATCATTTTTTCACACACATAGCCGCTTTAAGATTCTTGCAGCAATCATCAGCTGGGATATGAGGGTGTGCTAATATGAAGGGCATCGGTCTCAGCTGGGGCTTGGTGGGTCGGAGACTGAATCCAGGGAGATCTCCAGATTATCCCCCACATAGTCAGGAGAGGAAGGGGTCTCTGGAGACTCTGCCTTGTCCACTCGGCTCTGCAGGATCTCCTGCGGGGTCTTGAGGAATCTGTATTTTAGAATTAGATTTTGGAATTGACAATGTGTCAAATTGAACTCATTGTAAATGTGAGAAATTAATAGATTGATTTGGAAATGAACACACAGACATGCATGTCAAAAATAACATTTTAGTAATTTTAAAATAATGTATCTAGCATCCTCACACAGTTTAAAAGACAAACATATAATCATGATATTGTTCAAATGCATTCATGTCCTACCACTCTAGTTATGCTGTAACATTAAAAATATTAACAATAGGTAAATTCAACTGTCCACTTACCTGAAAAGAAGTTTTTGTCCAGCTTCTTTTTTGATGATATTAAGTTTGTAGTAATGTCGAAGGGCCCTAGACATTTTCTCATAGGTCATATTAACCCTATTCTGAATGAAGAGAGTAAATTCAAAGTCATGAAGATCAGTAGATTATAATTACTGTCCAACTAAAAGTCTTGTTGCTTTGATGGCCGTTGCACAAACCTTTTGATTCCCCCATAGTCGGGCAAGCCCATTTGGGTCTACTATCCTAAAAACCATGGTTTGTGGATCATCCCACTTTATGAAGCTCTCATACCGATTGTCTGAGAGCAATTGGTAAACATAATCCCATAGGAATCTGCAATCTAAGGGGGAAGGCACATAGAGGATAACAAGACAAATCAAACATTAAACAGCATCATAGGAACACATTAATGTGAGCCTGCAAGGCGAAACCACGCTTTGGTAAAATTTACAAAATTAATTTATTGTGCTCACGTGAACGGACATAAACTAAGCTTTCCAACGATATGTATATCTAGGGTATTGCAAAAAGTATCGCTGAGATAACTGCGTCCAAAGTTGGCATGGTTCTTCCATCACGATACGCCAGAAGAGGAGAAAATCACCTTTTTAAGTAAATTGTCATGTGCGATAGTGTGAGGGCACAGTTATTACAGATAGGGCTAAACAGTCAAAATGTATGTTTTTCTGTGAAATTTGTTCAGAATATGAAAGTGTAGACTGTATACTGTGGAATTATGCGAAAACGTGAAATTCGACATTTTAACCCGTATGTTTGTTTATCGTAGATTTTCTCAAAATAGCACCGTGCGCAAAGCGACTGGTTTTGTCTTGCAGGGTCATATATAAGGAACAGGCTGAAGTAAGGAGTAACAAGTCATGAGCTGCACAAAAGTCCTTTCACTTTCTCTTTGTGACAGACAGACAGACAGACAGACCCACCTCTTTCATCTAAAAAAGAGACGGAAATGAAAATGCAGCGCTTGTACCTGCTATCTTCCCATTGGCTTCTGCGGGTTGTGAAGCAATAGCTGGTTGATCTATCCAATTGGACAGATTCAGAGGTTCCTCTCGGCCAGCAGGGTTTATTTCCTCTGTCTGGTTCCCAGTGGTCAGGAACTTTATCTCTCCTGTGGCAAACTGGAGACCTCCTTGGAAGTCTGCGAACAGGAAGGTCAGAGACTAAAGCTGAGGGTTTGGCAAACAGCGTCAAAAGTGGATGTACAATAGATATCATCAATAGATAGCGAGGGCTACACAAGTTCTCAAAAAAATAACAACAATTAATTATTATTTGTTTGCATGGCATCTGGGAGGAGTATGGATGATGCTTTTGTTTAGCCTAAGTGACACTGACCTGGCTGAACCTGCTGCGCAGGGTTGGTGTATGGAAAAGAGGAGGCGTCCCCAGCATCCAGGTAGTGGTTAGACGGGGACACGCCTACTGCTCTTGAGTGTGGGTTTACTGGGCAAATAGGAACAGACCTGCTTGAGATTAGAGGGGCTAAGGTTGGAGAGATGACAACACAGAAGAAAGAAAGAAAGAAAGAAAGAAAGAAAGAAAGAAAGAAAGAAAGAAATGTAATAGATACTATGTAATAGATAACTTCAAACATCACAAAGCCAAGTGTTTCCTTCTGTCACCCAGAAACAAAGCAAAAATAAAACTCTTTACTTCCTGGAGCTTTACGGTAGTATACTGTAGCTGGTCTAGATTCTTTTAAACAATGCTGGGACCTGATAAAGCAATACTAGACTTCCACTTCCTGAACCTGAACTTTGACATTTCCCCTGGTGGTTTACTGGCAAATCCAATACTGGCCAGCCATTTGGAGTCACACCCCCTGGCACAGGTCCTAGCTTGTACTGAGTCAACCCACACTACAGAAGTCACTCATTCTTGAAAGAATGGCTGAAGTTGAGTAAGCAAGACTACTATTTTTTTAAACACTTGCCCTACAATGTCATCATGTGTGTCATATAACATGTAGTACAATGTTTAATCAACTCATTAGTACCGCTTACTTCCTGATGACACACAAGCATTGAATTTCATTGTAGCACAGCTTTTAAAAGATAAAGTACATGAGTACAACAAGGCATGTAGAGACCACACCATAAAAACAAAAGAAACATCCTGATGTCGTGCAAGTGCCTTGAACAATATTGCAAACCTCAAACATATATGCTGACTGTGTAAGTTCTTAGGCAACATCGTACACAAAAAAATCACTGCCTTTTAAGTAAAGTATGGACCCTTTCAACAATAAAAACAAAAACAATGCTTGAACGTTCTATTTGGGCCCCAATCTACTTCCTCTGCATTAAGATAACATATGGAATGTTAAAAAGGAAGTCTTGTGGGGCCAACTATGATGCTGATAATGGAACTCTCTTGAAAGGGTCCATATTAAACTGCTCATAGTCCTATTATCAGAGGTGAGCTACTGACCTATGTAACTGCTTGTCTGTGCATGTGCAGTCAGTAGGTGACTGGGCGGAACTGTGGGACTGTTGAGGTTTTCAGAGCCAGTGGCAGACAGTGCTCCCCTACGCTGCTGTTTCACGTACTGAAGGAGCTCATACAAGACATCACCTACGAGAGGAAAACCAGAGTCAGTCTGTCTCCTCCTGAAACTGCATCACAAATACTAAAAATAGACAATCAGAAAGTTGATATATACAGTAGGCTTTAGCCTATATACTTTTATAGTTTGTTATTATTGTGAGTCAAACATGTTATATACAGCAGCATTCTTTTACTTAATTCTCTTTAATATATTTAGAAATGAAAAAGAGATGATTAAGGCTGGTAACCTGAACTGGGGCTACGCAGACGGAAGTCTTCTTTGGTGAGGAGACACAGAGCTTTGCCATTCATCTCAAACTTCTCCTGATCCGTTTTACGGAGGGAATACTCCTTCTGGGCCCAGCGCAACCAATGGCTCACATCATTCTTATCCCATAGTGATGGATTTATCCCTATAATTAAGAAAAAATGGCTATGAGGGCATGTTGTATATGGATAAACATGTACAATGCAATTCAGTGGATATAAAGATATTGTAATAGATAGTTTTATCTTTATTAACATTTCATAGGTGATAGGCTATGTCAATAGGAAAGGCAATATGTCAAGATGGGTGATATGAAAGGTGATCATCATAAATAGCTGCATTTGGCCAACTGATACAGTCCAGTCATGGACTTATATATATTTGGAGAAGCTAATGTGCATGAGTGGAGTTCCAGTTAGATTAATCTTTGCTGAGTGTGTTATGTAGGACAGGAATGCATAAGGTGGAGATGGGGTATATCTTTTTTTTTTGTTAGAGGCTACTCACTGAGTCTTCCAGGGAGTGTACAAAGTTCCTCATCTGAGCCACAGACGGGGCTCGCAATGTTTGGACTGCCCATTTGTGCTCCGTTTCCTCTATACTCTTGCTGAATCCAGAAGTTAGTAAGTTATTAGGATGTCCTGACATTCTAATGTTTACGAGAAAATACGTAAATAGCTCTGTATCTTTTTATATCCAAATGTTTACTTTAAGTGAGATACGTTTCTGAAAATCGTAAATTACTGAAATAAGTCTTTAACAAATGTTAAGTAAATTGATAAAATGACAAATTAAGTAAGTTAGAATATTACAAATGGAGGAAGAAGCCATGGTTATTTTGCTCTTTCTGTTTTACAATGATTCAACAAATAAAAACGAAACAAACTGTGTCTTAAGTGCCTTGCTGACTTATGAAGATTACAGAGAATTTCCTTCAGCGTCTTATTTCAAAATGTCTGCATATTTCATTTTTCTATTAAATTATAGGTGTTATAGCCACAGGACAAACATTTTCCGTGTAGCATATGTAAACTTACCTGGAGTAAAGGTGGCGGTGAGGAACCGTCACTCATATTCCAGAGGTTGGGTAGACTAGCTACACTAGATTAGTCAGTCCAATACTACAATATTTCTTATTTTGACTTTTAGTGATACATTTCACCATTTCCCACATCCAACTTGAATTTGTAAAACTACAAGCTACATGCACATTCTGCAACAGTGCATTCTAGCTGGATCGCATGTTTTTTTGTAGGCTATCCTTCCGGGAAATGAAATCGAAAGAGACCGGATCTGCTTATGGCGCTGTGTAAGGCACTAAGGCAGTTTCAAGGCTGGATCAAGGTCAACTGTGTCCTCCGATTTCAACATTATCAGACTGTGCCACAACACGATAAATTACTGTAGGATAACCTATAGCCACCTGTATATTATAGGGTATAAATAATGTCTTATTAATTAATTAAAAATAAGATGAGATGTTACTGTTGTTTATTTTACCAAACTCATTTGAATATAGCAAATAATAATCGGTAACAATAGCAAGGCAACAAGAGTCCGTCCGTTTTTGCCCTGAGACTAACAATTGAAATTTCGGTCCAAATTGTCTCAAGCTCCAACTGTGCCATCTGCTGGCTCAAGTGCTTTGGTTACACATTACGCGCAATGGCTCCTCCTCTTCCTCTTCCTAAACGTCTGGATCAGGAATAGAGGGAGTGAAATCTCACCTGCCATGAGTGAACGTCTTCAAAGAGTAAACTAAACTAAAGTTATTCTCCCTCATCAATGTATTTATCAATTTCATTTATCATACAGTGCAAAATAATAGCATTTCGTTTATAATATCCTTCATCGTCAACACAAGAGACTACATTGCATGTGATCCAGGGGTGAAAGTAAGCCGGTACTGGCCGGTACGGAGTAGCCTACCACTAAAATATTTGGAGAGGGTACGCCGTACCGGAAAGAAAACGCCAACGTGCACCGGTATCCAAAGTGTTTTAGCAGACGGACGTTTCTTGGAAAGTCTCCCAAATAAAAAAAACATACAGGCTAAAGAAAAATATGTTGATGTTTCAGTAGCCTATTCTGGTTTTATGTGTGCAGTGTTTTGCTGGAGAGACAAGAGACAGACAGCGCGTGTACGGCTTAACCAGATCTTGCGCAGCAATAATGAAAGTGTTTTAGCGGACAGAAGTATGTTGCAGTCTCCCAAATAAAAAGGCATGACTCAAAGAAACGTGTTTCATGATATACATTAGCCTATATAAAAAAAAATTGATTGGAAGTGGGAGCGAGCAGAGTAACTAGGTTAAATAAATAAATAAATGTTGAAATTAAGTGTTTGCAATTTATTCATAATCAAAAACAGATGCAGGTGGGTTAAATAGTGATACTAGAGTGATAAGAAGTCCTAGTGAATGCTTGATAAGTAGACTATAATACAGTAAATAAACAAATAAATAAATAATAAATAATTAGGCTAAGTGAAATTTTCGGCGCGCGCTCTGGGCGCGCATTATAACTCTATATCATAGTACCACCAAGAAATAAAAACTACTTTCACCCCTGATGTGATCTGACAACATACCTACTACTAATATGTAACAGTCGTTGCGATAATAACATACCCACAGCTATCAACATAAAATATGCTAGTTGAATTCTGAATGCATTGTAGGCCTACTCTGTCATCTATTATCTTTTTCAGCAGAGAAATCCTCACTCACAATGACCTGTGTTTATCCGAGATTTTCTGTTTTATTCTGCTCCATGCAACTTTACAGATGTTTCTCCAAAAATTGGGGCCACAACTTGGACGCCCCACACAAAGTGTCGCTGGATGGATAACCGCAAAAGTCCTAACCAGGCGCAACAGAGTCCTGGAGGAGAATGCAGTGAAGCTGTGTGACATCTCACCACAGGACACTGTGCTTGAGTTGGGTCACGGTCCTGGGGTAGGCTTGGAAGCAGCTGCAAGGCTCCTCTCTGGACCCAAAGGAAGGCTCCTGGGGATAGACTACTCTGAGTACATGCACCAAGTAGCCAGTGACAAAATGCAGGAGCTCATTGCAAGTGGAAAGGTAACCCTGTACCATTGTGACGTGGCATCCATGCCCATCTCAGAGAGCAATGTGGATAAGGTGTTCCACTGTAACTGCTACTATTTCTGGCCTGATTTGAAAAAAGGCACCTCGGAGATCCATCGTGTGATGAAGCCAGGTGAGTGAAGGGAGGGGCAGAAAAGTTTAATGGTAGCTCCAGAGATGTGCAGGCTAAACATGGATGACAATACTTTTAAAGAAAACACATTTATTTAGTCCACATACATTGAACTGTATGTTGCAGAGGAACATAGTAGGACGCTGAACAATGAGAGGTTAACATCTCTTTGAAAAACTGATATATTAAAAAAAAGAGGTCAAGAACAAATCATTGTACAAAATAGATAGATCAAAACGACTAATAGATTGAGGATACACATATGTATACAATTTGCAGCATGTGAAACTTACATGCGTGTTTAAGGAATTTTCAATGAGTGAAATATAACATTATTTATTTGTTCTATAATATCTGTTCCAGGGGGTCTCATGGTGACAACCCTCAGTCTAAACAGCTTGGAACATATGGCGCCTACAAACATTTTCACTGGGGAGAGCTGGCGTCCCGACATGTACATGGAGGCCTTACGGGCCACTGGATTCTCTGATGTCAGAATGGAAAACAGAACAAACAAGTTGTTCACCTTTCAAGTTGTATTTGCCACTGCTTTGAAATAAAAATGGAATTATTGCAACTGTGAAATGCACACGCACATTTCCATGCCTGCCTTTTTGTCTGTCTGTTATGAATCCACCGAGCACCATACCACTCCATCAAATTATTGCAAAATGTGAAATGTTATACATTCTTAATACATACGTTTTCATGTGTGTATTAAGAGGAGATGATGTCACTAGCCAATTTCTTTCATTTGTTTCAGTATTACATAGGATTAAATATTTTTTTCTTTAAAGGGATATTCCACCATTTGGGTAATTACACTCATTTTCCACCTCCCCTTGAGTTAAACAATTAATTTGGACCTTTCTCTAGTTCATCAGCCGTTCTCTGAGTCTGGCAATACCAGTTTTACACAGCACATTGTCTCATGAGGAAGCTTCTCCAATACACATATTGCACACTGCCCTCTCCCCACATACACAGCACACTATCCCATCTCCCCTGTCATCCCCCCAACACACACACCAAGACCCCTGGCAGTTGGGTTAGCCCCTTGAGCCGTGGATCTGCCCAAGGTTTCTTCCTTGGTAAGGGAGTTTTTCCTTGCCCCTGTTGCTCTTGGGTGCTCCTTGTTGGTGCCCCCCACCCAATCCCAATCCTCCCCCACCTTTTTTATGCAGCCCTTGCCACTTAATCTACTAAACCCCTCTTCTACTGCAGTTTTTACCCCCCCCCCCCCCCCATTAATGCACAAATAGGCTGACACCAGACATAATTTCACTGCATTTCTTACTTCCAGTAACTATATGCATGTGACAATAAACTTCCTTGTATCCTTGTACCCTTGTATCCTTGTATCCTTTTAGCTCCAGCCTAGCATAGAACATTGAATCTGATTAGACCATTAGCTTCTCGTCTGCTAGCATCACGTTTAAACTGATAGTTAAGTTCCATGTCAAATCAGCCTAGAAAATCGCTACTTTATTTTCCGTTATTACACTTTCTAACTTGAGAGAGACAAGACAAGTTTTAAATACAATTACCGGAAATCTTAGTATGGGGAGTTTACATAGGACATTTTACAAAATGCATGAAAATACCTTGGCAAATAATGGTCCTAAAGTACTCATATTGTCATTCTATATTTGCCTACTTTTGTACACAGCTTCATAAGACCTGATGCTATACTCTCAGTTGTGTTTCTGAGTCAAGTCAAGAGGGCTGAAATGTGGTTAGTTCAGAGATGCTTATCCGGTAGACAAAGAAAACAATATTCTAGCCTCTGTAACTCTTAGAAATGTTTAGCCTTAGAGATGAGTACCATGTGTGTGCTGTATTCATCCATTTTCTCTTTTGGTGTGGTCTGTGAACATGTTAAAGATGGAAATGCTACAGTAAGCAGAAAGCAGAAGGAGAGATGTATGCCCAACATCTGTGGAATGCCATGTTCAAGGTGTTTGTGAAATCATGCTGCTTGTATTGTGCCTTAGAGAAGGACTGCCAGGTCTCTGCTCTGGCGGGCTGGCACCCTAGGCCCTATTTACTGCCTTGGGGTCAATCTTGACCGGATTCCACAGATGTCAGTCGTTAGGGGGATACAACCTTATAGATATGGTCAACTGCTTGAGTAACCAGGTCGTAAAATGGTTTGCGTACCATTCATGGATGTTATGTCTTGTCTGTCTTGTCAGGAGGGTATAAGAAGTATGCTTTTTCTTTGTAACATCAGACTGTGTCTGTTAGCTACACAACGTAGGTCTCCAGATTCCGTGAATAAAGCTCTCTGAGACTTCTGACTCAACTCTCGCCCCGACTAGCTGAGACTTTGTTTTCCTGATCCCTAGACACTTTTTGTTCCTACACTCTGTATCAGTACATCACAGTTATTCTATATATTGCTCAGACTTGCAGAAGAAAAGATTTGACACAATGGCACTGACAATTCAATAATGGGCCTACCCTTTTCACCACCTCTGAGCCAGCATCCACTAACCTGGCCTTTTTTGGGGGGTTTCCTCTCAGGGCATGTAAGGGGGACCAAGGCAGTTAGGCAAGGGCGCAGGAATAAAGTTTCAAATAATATTTATTTTTACAAAAATATTGAGCAACAATGCAAAATCATAGAAAAATGCTGAACACAAAAATAAGTTAACTAAAGAGTTCTTGGCCAAAATGAGGTCAACTAAACAGAACTCAAAATCAAGAAATAAAGAGCAACATAAGCATAACTGAACACAAAGAACTGACCTAACATACTGAGACATGGGGGAAACATTTAAGCTGGCTGATCAGACCAACAGAACACAAGAGGGATACAGACAATAAATAATATTCACATTGAAGACACAGACGAAGACAAAGATCAGTTCAACATAAATAGGCTACTAAGTAAGTAAATAATTCAAAATAATCAAAAATAATATTCAACAGAAAAGAACTTAATTGTTAAACTAAACATAAGTTCCTCTTCCCCCCATGACGTTTCATCACAGGTGGAGGTGTCCTAAGGACTTTTAATCTGGCGGCTTCCGCCGCGAACATCTTTACGTCTGGACGTCTGGATGCCGGGTGCGGAAGAGCTCGCCGACTCCCACAGATCAACCCGCAGAACTTAAAGAAACTCAAACAAAGGGCAGTGAGTAATTAAACTACGTGTGTTGTGGTTATTGTAGATTTGAGATTTAAATGATGTTATCGATAAATGAAGCAAACAAACTAAATATGGTATAATGAAATGTTAAGAAGTTAACGGTGCACTAAAAGAAAGTAATAAAATCAAAGTAAGCGGGTGTTATATCTCAACTTTACTTATGAATTAAGGAGATATTGCAGAATTTAATCTTAATAATATGGACCACACATAGACACGTCTGTTGCTTACTGAGCACGAATTTAATGAACTCCCCCTCATCCGCTCTACCCATAATACCCCTGAACATTCTGATAGGGTGTGTTACACATGGACATGACATCCCCCCTTTTCTTAGAATTAAACTCAGTTACAGAAAATAAAACTCAAGATCACAATTCACATTTCCGTAATTCTTAAATCATATACTTTCTGGGCAGCCAGATCTGTAACATAACATCTTCACAAATGAACATGTGCTTAGGTTATCAACTTCAATGCTTAGTGAACATAGTATTGCTCTCATTTAAGAAATCTTCCATATCATGAACTGCAATATTTTCTTCTATTGCTAGAAATCAAACACATTCTGTATCTTACATATAGGTTATACATCAAGAACAATGTGAAAACTCCTTTTTTTTAAAAATCATTTGAGAATAAAATCAGACAACCCCTTGGGTATTTGCGGCCTGAATGACGTGTGTTTGTATCTGAGTGTCTATGTCCTTTTTGGTTTGTGTGCTCTGTGTGTCTGTGTCAGTGGTGTGTGTGTGTTCCTCTAACGCCTCGCTGGTTCCGGCATCATCCTCGACTTCCTGTATTTCCCCCTTTTCTTGGAATGTCCCTTGTTTAAGTCCATTCCCTTCGTACTTCTTGACAAAAGTGGTATTTCTTGCATACTTCGCTCCAGTTGGCGATTCCACAACCACCTTGTTTCCTGTCTTGCTAATGATTTTGTGTGGTGTTGCATTGAATGTGGTGGAGAATGTGTCAGTCTTGTCTTGACTCAGGAGCACTGTGTCGCCAACACTGACCTCGGATAGCTGTGCACCTCTGCGAGTGTCTGCATACAGCTTGCTCTTTGTCTTTTGCTCTGTGTCACGATCACATACTTCCTGATCAGTATGCACTTCAATCAGTTCAGGCAGCTTTCCTCTTACTTTCCGATTGAAAAGCAGTTCAGCAGGGCTTTTACCTGTTGTTGGATGGATGATGCTCCTATAGACTGTCACATACTTTCTCAGTTCTTTCTTCCAGTCCAATCCATCTGATTGCGCAATCCTGATCCTTTTCATGAGTGACTCGTTCTGACGCTCAACCTCTCCATTGGCCTGAGCATATCTTGGAGTGGTTTTCAAGTGTGTTATGCCATTTTCTTCACAGAACAGTCTGAATTGTTCGGATCTGAACTGTGGGCCATTGTCTGACTTACACGTGACAGGCAATCCGTGTCTGCTGAAGATTGACTCCAGACTGTCTAACTTTCTCTGCTGTGGTGGTGGTCATAACATCATATTCATAATATCGACTAAAGTAATCTACTACCACCAGAATCGAGTGATTGGACGGGAGAGGTCCCAGTAGGTCAACTGCGACGTCCCGCCAGGGTCCATCAGGTAGCGGTGTGGGCCTCAGTGGTTCAGGTGGGTCAGGTCTAGCAACTATTTGGCATCCGTGGCAGGCTTTGCAATGTCTTTCAGCTGCTCTGTCCACACCCGGCCACCACACTTTAGTCCTCAGATGTTGCTTTGTTCCCACTATGCCCAAATGACCTTCGTGGGCTAGTGCAATGCACGTGTTCGCAAGGCCTGGGGCAGCACTATACGCGTGCCTCTCAGAACAAGATATCCTATTTTGCACAGCTCGTTTGCAATGACGGCATATGGTTTGCATTTCTCAAAATTTCCAGTATCTATGGCTTTGCGCACCTCTTGGAGCTCTTGATCAGTGGCAGATGCTTCCTCCACTTCTCGAGTGGTGAGTGCCTTTGGAGTTGCGTTCACCGCCACAAATCTTACGTACTCCTCAGCCCCGTGCGCCTGTTTTGCCTGTTCCCCCGTGTTTGGCAGAAGTCTTGATGGCGAGTCAGCGATATTGCTTTTTTTTTTCTGCTATGTGTACTACTTTGAACTGGTACGGCTGTAGGCGATGAACCCACCGCTCTATTCGTGCACATGGTTTTGAGCGGGGACCGTATATTACTTTCAGTGGCATATGATCTGTGACTAGGTCCAACTGTCGCCCGTACAGGTATGGATGTAGTCTCTCACAGGCCCATACTAGACCTAGTGCCTCTCTCTCTGTCTGGGAGTATCTCCGTTCACAATCGGTTAGGCTACGGCTTACATAGCACACAGGGACTTTCTGGTTCTGCACTAAGACTGCCCCTAGCCCCACAGGGCTTGCATCAGCTATTACCTGGGTTGGTGCCTCTTTGTCGAAGTAAGCAAGGGTGGTTGCTTTCGCAAGTGCTGCTTTGAGAGCACTAAAAGCTTGTTTTTGTTCTGGCCCAAAATCAAAAGGTATGTCTTTCCTGGTCAGGCGCCTCAGTGGCTCTGACAAAGTTGCAAACTGTGGGATAAACCGGCTGCTGTATCCAACGAGCCCAAGGAAGCTACGCACCTCTGTGGCGGTCTCCGGCTCCCGTGCTTCTGTCACAGCTCGCACCCTCTCCTCTGTTGGACCAATGCCCTTTTCCGATAGCAGAATGCCCATGAAAATCAGTCTGTTCATGTTGAATTGGCACTTTTCAGGATTCAGTGTTAATCCTGTGTCCCTGAGTCTTTCCATGACTGCGTGCAGCCGTCTGTTGTGAGTCTCTTGGTCAGGTGCGTGTATGATAATGTCATCAGATATGTTCTCTACTCCTTCAATACCAGCTAATGCATTGGCTGTCTCGTGCTGATACTGTTCGCTGGCTGATAACACACCAAACAAGAGTCTTTTGCACCTGTACACTCCGTTATGCACGGCAAATGTGGTGATGTCACGTGAATCGGGAGTCAGTTCAAGTTGATGATATCCCCATTTTAAATCTAACTTGCTGAATACAATTGAGCCGTTCATGCCCTGAAGTAGCTTATCCACTGTGGGAATTGGAAAGTGTTCCCTCACTATGGCTTCATTGGTCCGCCTCATATCCAAGCAAAGTCGTACATCATTCCCAGGTTTTGGGACAATCACAACTGGGTTCACCCACGGGGTGGGTCCGTCCACCGGCTCAATGATGTTCAAGTCCACCAATTCTTTGATTCTGGACTCTACAGGCCCCCTGAGGTGGAATGGAATGCGCCTGAGTGGCTGGGCTATACTGGTTTCACCTCTGGGTTAATGTGTAGACTGACCTGTCTTGTTTTCAGTTTCCCAACTCCACTGAACACTTCGGGGTACTGCTGCTGGAGTGCTTGTTTAATGTCTGTAATAGCAGCAATGTTGGCACCTATTCTTAAAACCCCCAGTTTCATTGCTGTCTCCTTTCCCAGCAGCGGTTCACCACTTCCCCTGATTACGATGAACTCTGCTTGTTCTTTCTTTTTTCCTATGGACACCTCACACATGAATGCCCCCTTGACTGCTAATGGCTGATTAGAAGAATATGAGTAGAGTTTCCTCTCTGTTTTAGGAACACAGGAGTGGCACTTAATGTTTTCTGTTTTCAATTTTTCCTATGCATTCTCTCCCATAACATTACTTGTTGCCCCAGAGTCAATCAGCATTTTAATATTCACTCCCCCGACACAAAAGTTAAGTCTCTCTGGCATATGGTTGTTTTCAATGGCAAATGTAAAGTCCTCACGAACATCGACATTGTTCACATTTAGTCTCGGTTTCCCGCTCTTAGTGCGGCATACTTTTGCAAAGCGGGTTAAAATGTGCTTATGTGGTTTCAGTTTAAATGTTTGTGTGGCCACTTGCCAGTTGAGAGAGACGTGTTCACCGCGCTGCCACGCAGCTATGCGTAGTTCTCATGTGCGGCGCAGGGCCGACCGTCACAGGGCGAATGAGAGAATGCTTAATTGCTTTTGACCTGACATCTTTGAAAGACAGATGCAATGATTAATGCATCCATGGCCAGGATATAATTATACAATATGACATGATTTTAATTATGCAATACACTTTAATTTATTTAGTGCTAATAAAATGATTAAGCCTATTTGGACAGAGATGTTTATAATGTGACTATGTCAGTCATCGTGTGATAACGAGAACATGACTAGGCCTAGACTGCTTGTTCTGAGCAAGTGTTGTCAGTGAACAGGCTGTCACAGTGTTGGCTAAGTTACAGACACTCATGAATAACTGATGCTAATTTTCTGGGAAACATTCTCTAGCAGCAGTCACGTTGT
The DNA here is from genome assembly GCF_018492685.1 of Alosa sapidissima. Classification (NCBI taxonomy): domain Eukaryota; kingdom Metazoa; phylum Chordata; class Actinopteri; order Clupeiformes; family Clupeidae; genus Alosa; species Alosa sapidissima. The sequence goes on from NC_055963.1 coordinate 25,866,889, forward strand.
CATTGTGTCAAACTAGTTGTGAATTTGTTGTAACATTAAAAGATGACTTTGGCTACTTTGTGCTCAAACTGATGCTCGAAGCTCCAGTGGTTTCCTCTGAAGATGAACAAACTTTTGGAAGATGGTAGCAGATTAACATGAACAATTCCGGGATACGCTTTTTTCATTGCGTTACATCATAGCCAGATACAATAGTGCTATTTTCTGATTTGCTATTGTGTAGCTTCATTCGTTATTTTGATTGGTTGATAAGTGGCAGGCGCGGCCAGAGACATTTTGGGCGCTGCACCATATTAAATATATTATGAATAGTTTTTCTGCGTGAGAAATACAATGTGTGGCGGGAGTGCGTGACAAAAGACTGAAATGAGTGACTGTCAGTGTTGGCAACTCTCGCGAGACAAATAAGCAACTCTCACCTCAAAAAGAAGCCCAATGCCGCTTTAACCTGTCACAGCCTTAACAGCGCCTATTTGTATAATGAGTGAAACAATTACTTTCCAAAGCCAAAACTATCATTTATTTTACTTTGTATTAAAAAATTTGCCCCCCCCCCCAAAATTAGGCTAAATTAAACTCATTGCAAATGTAACAACATAGGCTACACATTCGCACACTTGTGTGTGTGTGTGTGTGATAGAGAGAGAGAGAGGTGTGTATTCCTTCCTGTGTGGTTTATTACGAATATGAATCAAACAGTAACAATAAAAAAATGAACAATAAAAAAGTAGACCAATAGGCCTAGCCCACATGGCAATTATTACCCATGGCTTGTATTTGGGGACCGGCCTTTATTTGTTCGAATCAACTATTATCAGAGGCCCGGCTATAGAGAATATAATCTCGGCCATAATTTGAGGATTTACTGTATGGCCATAGGATCTGCTGAGTATTCAGGGTATAACCTACATTGAAGACAGGTATTTTCTCATAGTTCGAATTACAGGGGGTACTGGGGGGTACTATACCCCCCCAATGAAGACCCAGTACCCCCCAAAGAGACAGAAATATCAGTTTTGGGGGGGTCAGATAATTTTTCTGATATTGTGAAAAATATCATTACAGTTACAATACTGTTTTCACTGTAGGAACATTTTAATGTAAAGCGATTTCAGAAACCCCTATTGTGGACCTTACCATTTTTAACCACCGTGGCGCTAGAAGCAACTGAGCAAGTGTCAACACTGAATGACAAAACGCTAGGTAAATTCCTCCAGTAGGCTAAATTCGGTTTGCTGCTGACATGCATGGGTAAATGTAAGTTGCTAACTGACGTCTAGCTTGTTGAAAATGTGTTATTTTACAACCTTCATTTATAAACGTGTTTGTTCTTTCATAGCTCATGTCACCTCTTCATACATTGAATTACTGGCTACTTACCTGCTACTTACTTACCCACTGAGGCTAGTAAAGTGTACCTTGGTTACCAAGGTTAGTTAGCAAGGTAATTCTCTATTTAAATAAACCTTTACATTGTGGTGAGGTAAAATCGATTGTCATTTCCAAGGAGATGAACTCCATAGTTAGGTATCCATTCTCATTATATCTTGAATAAATTATTGTGCCCTTTTGAAATTGTTAATTGGTTGGTATTGTTTTTACATTCTATTATTTCCTATTTTTAGTTTGATAAATGTAGTTTCATCTAAGAACCCTGATACTATCTTAATGAAACTATTTTTTATCTACAAACAATTACATTAAAAGTGTAAGTGCAGTTAGGTTTTATACACTGTTTGTGTCATATGTGTTAAGGACCAGCAGACAAGAGAGGCACAGGATAAAAGCTGTGAGCAGGCCGCAGGGAGACAAGATGAGGGCAGAGTTGATCAAAACAGTTCTCTTTTGGATATACAGTATAAAAACGATGAGATATTCTGTAGCCTACTGATGATCAGTTTGTCGCATGTTTAGACCTTGTATGTGTGTTGCACAACAAATGTTGCACTTGGCGATCACGGTGGGGATTGATATGGTAATGGACCATTATGATCAGAAGAAGTGAAGGAGCAGTAGCCTACCCCCCAATTATGGTGGGGTAATTCGCACTCTGTATTTTCTACTCCTGCATTTGTGAAAATAATTCCGTTTACACCTGATGATGAAAACAGCCATAGGTCCCGAACTCGTGTATCAAACAGGTGACCAAATTCCAAACCAACAAGGGAACAGCGTGAAGCAATGCAAAACGCCACAAAAGCCTCGGACAGCTGTAGCGATTGTCTGGAAAAAGAATAATAGTTTTAGATGTGCAAACTGTTACACGGGAAGCATATAGGCCTACGCAAATTTTCATTCAGCTTTGCGCAAGAAATGCTGGTTAAACACGGAGTCGCATTTGCTCAGTCTCGCCTGTTTTCTCGCATTGTCCTGACCCTTGTTCTGACTTAGACCTACCCTTAAATTGATTATTGTGACTTCATTTGAGCAAAGTAAGAGCCTGCAAATGGCACCCTATCTATTCTATCAGCGCTGGCGCTCGTTTGACATGTTTGATGCGCGCAAAGGTTTGGCCTGACCATGCACGGCATTTCAGAATGTCATTTCAAGACAGCTCGTTTACCTGGATAAGTCGGAATACTATGGCGTCTTTTGCCGGGATGGAGAACAACGTCAGTCCACGCAGAGCAGAACAAGGAGGTAGCCTATGTGTTATATGAACTCTTATTAGCCCGCGCTGCCATTCTCAGACTGACCGGCTGTGCGCAATTTACAGCGAATTGCATGGGCAGCCCCTTTGACAGCACGTCAGTCCATAATTCTTTGTATTCGCCTTACTGTCACTTAATGTCACGATGTAGGCAAACGACCATGCATGGAAATAAATAGGTTAGACAGTCCAACAGGTTGTTCAAATGAAAATGTTAGGCTATGGTATATGGGCGATTGATATAGGCCTATGCTCAAATCGCAAAATGTTAATTTAACCTACACTATGAAGCGTTTTACTTGTACAAATAAAACATAAAACATCCAGAAACAGATTTTCTATTAACTCTGCGTTCATGATGTGTATGATAGAAATTTCATACAAACTAAATTGGAGTGGTTTAAGCAAAGTTATTGCAGAGTTAAGGGCATCATTGGCAGTGAAGAACAACACGATGATTAAACGTCTCGAAAATCGCCTCTGATTATCACACACATCACAGTCAACCCTGATAGCATAGGCCCTTACAGTAGGTGAATGAGGGATATAGTCGGCGCAGCAGGCTGCATTGTTTCACTGGATTCGCTCACACAGACTCAGACGAAACATGCGTCGCCCTCTCCTGGCGCATCAGTTCGCGCGTTGTATGGGCAATCTGGAAGTCAGGGAGAGGACTTTCTGTAAAAACAAGCCCAACGTCGCGTATTATAAGCGGATTTGGCAACTATGGTGACTGTCACGCTCAATGCCCCTAATCGCGGGTACTTTTAATGTGAAGCCTTTCCTGAGCCAGGGAAGAGGGAATTTTCGGGAATTGAGTTTCACTTTCATTTCTGGTCTAAAAATGGACCATTCGCTGTCAAAGAAAACATGGGCTATACATTTTTTGTTGTACACATGTTTAAGTAAGCTGAATGCTCTTACCTTATCACAGTAGCCCTAGCCTAGACTAGGCTAGGCTACTTAATTTTGCAATTATTTGACTAATGATAACTTCGCTTTGCTTGTTCCTCTTTTTTTTGCCCAGGTGCGACGTCGTCCGCGCTGTTCGCTCAGAAAAATGGGAACATAACTCTTAAGGCGAACATCAAACAAGGGATTCAGGAAATTCTGTGGAAGTTTAAGGGTAACAAAGTAGCCGACTGGGATGAAGAATCCGGTGTGAAGGACTACTTGCAATTCAAAGGAAGAATATCTCTCGTTCCAAAAACAGGCGATCTTACCATCTTCAGTTTGAAATCAGAAGACACTGGGTTATATGAAGGAGAACTTGTTATAAATGAAAATATACACACTGTCAAAGACGACTTAATAATAATTGGTAAGCCATTGATATTTAATGTATTTTGTAGGCCATAAAACAATGGCATGTTTTGTGGGTGTCTGCATACATGGATTTCTATCCAACGTCACGAAAACATGCGTGCGCAACCAAGAGTTAAAAAGCACCATAGAACAGCATATAGCAATGCAAAAGAGCAAAAGAATAAAATGAGTTTTTGTGCTGAAAACTGCACCAATTCGAAATCACGATAGTTAGAGAATGTGAAATATGTTAAATATCCCTAACGGAACGCATGTCTTCGCCAAAAATGACAAAATACGATGTTATATTAATAATGCAAATGAACGGCAAACTTTGAAATATAGTCTGAAATGAGATGTTATCATTGAGACAACAGGGGTATACAATAAAATCCGACTGTAGTTTACAGCAGCCGACTATTTAGATTAGGTTTATAACGTTGTGGACGGCCACCAAGCGTCTTCTGCCTCACGGCTGCACTCGCATTCTAGGTTTGTTGGTAAACGGGAAACCTGTGGATATGTGCATAGGTTAGCCTATAGCTTGGTAAAACCAGATTTGTGACGTGATTTTGGGCGTTGCCAGGCTATTAGGGATAGCCTAACACTCAACTTTTGCTTTTGATTCTTTCATAAACCATTCAAAATGAGTCGGTGTTTCATAACAGAGGCCAAGGGAAGTCATGCTTCTCCTGTTCTACCCTAGCCTAGAAATCTAGACGCACCCTATAGCGGGCTAGTCTAGCAACTCTCCGTTGGCTTGCGAGCTGGAAAAATTAAACTTCGATAGGGCCAATCACATCGTGTATAGAGACGTTAGGCGGGCTTAACATAATGATTGATGGCAGAGTCAAAATGATTGCAACGGTTTGGCTTGAATTCCCTGCTACTTGAAAACAAAGGGCTAATTTTGCACCCTGGCGCATGGCGTAAAACTCGTTTTCCACCCGGCGCAAAGTTTAATTCCTTATTTTGCACGTTTATTTTTAAAACAATGCGCCCAGGGGTGTGGTAATTAACAGCCTAGGGAGTGGCCTGGCGCATTGTCTAAATCTATTGGTGTAAAATAATTTCTAAATGAGTTAATATTGTTTTGTAGTCATAGGTGTTAAATGTTATTTTGGTGAGTGTTGCATAATTTCTGCATAAGAGTAAGTGGTACTCTCAATCTGTATTTCTTTATATTTTGGGGATAAATATTATCTTTAAAGTGGTACATTTTACCTTATCAGGTGCTGAAAGGACACTGAATCAGAGTTTTCATTTTATTATTTCAGTGTTGCAGGAGTTACTATTACAGGTGTTGAAGTTACTCAAAGTAGTGACAAATGATGCCTCTGAAAGAGTGCATTTGAACACTTGTGGTGTTAGAAATTTAACTCTGTGATAGTGTTAATATTTTAACTCTGGTGTCCAGTGTTGGGAGAACACTGGACACTTGGACCCATATATACACCGAAACGGTGTAAAATGTACTCCTACAGAGTATAATTTACACTGTCCAATTTGCTGTGTAACTGTCTTGTCGTTGACTGACACCATGGTAATGTTAGTTTCACTTTGCCAATGAGTTCAAATAATAGAGGAGTGCAAATGCGTGAAGGCTATGCTAGGTTTTAGTAAAGTATGGTTTAGTGGAATGACTATTCCATACGGTCATGTAAGCAGCCTCCTTCAAATGCGCCGTTGAATGTCAAAATACAGATGCATTTATTTGACATTGCGCTTTGCGCCGTTAAAGGGAATGACAGATGTCATTCTCATTTGTTTAAATGATGTTACGCCCCAAACACACCCATGACTGATTAAAAAAACCTAGGAACACCTTGTTGCGCCATGCGCTCGACGAAAACCCTCCCAATGTGGACTGGACATCCTACTAAATTTGAATAAGCTTTTGACGAAAGCGCTTGCCGCTTTTGACTGTCGTGATAGGGCCCAAAGAAGATGGATGTTGCTGTTGGCGAACAGCGTGACAGGAGTTGAGCTTTTTTAAGTTGGCTAAAGTTTGAACTAGCCAACTAGCTCCACTGGTGGGAAAACGCATTGGACTCATGAGTTGTAGCGCTGTCCTATTGCGTGCAGAGGGAATTTGAAAGACAACCAATTATCCCATCCCTCGGACTGAGCACTGCCAACGGTGAGTGCCCAGACCCTACATTTTAATGTGGGTCTGGCTCGTCAGGCTAGTTCTACCCACCACATGCATTATTAGTCGAGCTGTCATTTAGCCAGCACTGGCGGTAGGGCAGCCTTTTGTGTCCCTTTTCCTGTCTATGGTCCAAGGCCCTATGGTCTAAGCTCCACAACATGTTTTGTGTTGAATTGCAGTTAGCAGTGCTGTCCTTATCATTTCCACTTCAACACTTCAGCAGCAACTTGAAATTAAATCTGACTGCATACCAACCTCAAAATGAGCCGAGGGGAAGAGGCTTTGCCATAGGCCCTCGCCTATGCAGGCTACATTGAGCGGCTGGTCATGCAGAGAGAGTATATAGTATATATTTGAATATAGTGTTAGAGCTTTGAGTTACAGTAAAAAGTTAGCTTGCAGTTTGTCCTGCAAACTTAAGAAATGGCCAAATCCAAATTGGGCCACATTTGCACACTCTCTCAGTAGGCCCTACTTTCCTTTTGCTTGGTGGAGTCTGTTTTTCTCGTTTTTGAACTGAACATATGCTATAGCATACATGTGTAAATCAAGGTAACTAAGTTACTGTATCTGTTTGAGTTATGTTGGATAGGTCATTGACATAGCACTGACTTTGCATGAAGCTGGTTCATTTCATTGGTTTATGTTCATTTTTTTTGTAAATTACAAAGTAGCTTCTGATGTAGTGAACTACTTTTGCAAAATTGATGTAACTTCGCTTGCTACATTTTGTCTTGAAGGTTTATAGAGTAACTGGTAGCTTAGCTCACTACATTTACACCACAAGTAGCTTGCCCATCACTGGTTATAGCCTACATTGCATCAGAGCTGCCAACTCTCACGCATTGGCCGTGGGACACACACATTTGATTAGTTTCACACGCTCACACGCCACACCCCCGATTTCTCACGCTGAAGTGTCAACCCGGTCAGTCAGATGCCTGAAAAATGAGTTTAGCCTATCTATAGATCTACCTGTTGAGCCACTGATCGACTAGTTATGCTTTCAGAGACGGTGAGCGGGTTCAAGAGCACCCCCTGTCTGTGGAATTTTCTAAATTTTCTCTCATTTGCGATGCTACTTCAGAAGCCATCCCAGGCGTATTTCCCCCGCATTTCCCCGGCTTCAGGTATGCTTTGAGTATTATTGAGTATTTTTTCACGCTGAAGTGTCAACCTGGTAGGTCAAATACCTGGCAGATGAGGTTCAACTAAACTAAACTATACATAGCACGCATCATGTGAACGAGCGGAATCAAAGCTTTCCAATGATATTAGCGCCAAGTTGCTGTGATAAATGGTTCGCGAGAAACTGACATTCAATTTAGGCTAATCATATTTGCATTTTGCACACAGTGCAAATTACTCTCGGTTAAATATTTCACTAACCCTTCACACAACACACATGGCAAACCCAATATCACAATAAACAGCCAACCGTACCGAATACGAGGATATATTCTGTGCAATAAGTGGTTCCTGAGTAATCTGGTTTTGAAATTGCAACACATTTCTACATAGTCTCATTAGGGCGAAATTATAATGTATTCTAATGTAAACTATTTATCAGTACATACATTTTTGTAAGTTGCTCAGCCATAGATTATCCCACTATCATGGTTCTTGTCAGGTTCCAGCCAATCCCACTAAGACTGAAAGAAAATGGCGTAAATACAAACTTCAGATCCACTATGAAATCCATAAAGAGATGCTCCGCACATATAACTCTGAAATATGCAAAGCAAGACAGTCTTTCTTTTCTAACATTATCAATAGAAGTTCAAATAACACTCGTATTCTATTTTCAACTGTTGATAAGTTAACAAATCCCCCCTCACAATTAGCGCCTGAACTTCTCTCAACTAATAAATGCAATGAGTTTTCATCTTTTTTTAAAGGTAAAATTGACAAAATCAGACTCAACATATCTGCTCAATTACAAATTCAACAACCTGAACTTCCAGCAACAAACAGAGGGAAACTAAACTTGATGTCAGAGTTCAGCTTGATAGACTACGAAACACTTGAAAAAACGGTACAGAATCTCAGCCCTTCCACATGTGTCTTAGACACTCTGCCTACCAATTTCTTCAAAACTGTTTTTCACCTCATAGCGGCGGATGTCCTTCAAATTGTAAATGTATCATTGCTGTCTGGCACTTTTCCTAAGTCACTGAAAACAGCTGTTGTAAAGCCACTTCTCAAGAAGAATAACCTGGATGCCTCCATGCTAAACAATTACAGGCCCATATCCAATCTACCTTTTATTGGCAAAATTATTGAAAAAGTAGTCTTTAATCAATTAACCACCTTCCTAACATCAAATGGGTATTTTGATTACTTTCAGTCTGGTTTTCGGGCAAATCACAGCACTGAAACAGCTCTCATTAAAGTTTCCAATGACATACGCCTCAACACAGATTCAGGTAAAACATCAGTCCTAGTGCTACTGGACCTTAGTGCAGCATTTGACACTGTTGATCACAATATTTTACTACACAGACTAGAACACTGGGTTGGATTTACAGGCATAGTTATCAGCTGGCTAAAATCATATCTACAAGAAAGGAGCTTCTTTGTTGCCATCGGAAACTGTACCTCAACACCAACGTCCTTGACCTGTGGTGTTCCCCAGGGGTCGATCTTGGGGCCACTATTATTCAACCTCTATATGCTCCCACTTGGACAAATCATTCAAAATAATTTGATTTCATATCATAGCTATGCAGATGACACACAAATTTACTTAGCTCTATCACCAAACAACTATGGTCCTCTTGAATCTATGTGTCAGTGTATAGAACAAATCAACACCTGGATGTCTCAAAATTTTCTTCAGCTGAACAAAGAAAAAACTGAAGTAATTATATTTGGTAAAAATGAGGAAAGACTTAGGGTTGCCACTCTCCTTGACACAAAAGGGTTGAAGGCAAAGGATACTGTTAAAAACCTTGGTGTATTAATTGACAGTGATCTAAATTTCAACAGCCACATGAAAGCGATAACTAAATCAGCTTTTTACCACCTCAAAAATATTGTCAAACTCAGAGGGCTGATGTCAAAACATGACTTAGAAAAACTCATTCATGCATTTATCTCCAGCAGGGTTGATTACTGCAATGGACTGTTCACAGGCCTTCCTAAAAAGACTATTAAACAGCTTCAGGTGATATAAAATGCAGCAGCTAGGACTCTAACAAAAACTAAAAGAACTGACCACATTACTGCAATTCTTAAGTCCTTGCACTGGCTTCCAGTAAGTCACAGAATTGACTTTAAAGCACTATTGCTTGTTTATAAATCAGTAAATGGAGCAGGACCTAAATACTTGTCAGACATGCTTCAGCAGTACACACCTTCTCGTCCTCTCAGGTCCCAGGTGAAAAACCTGCTAGTAAAACCTACAGTTAGAACTAAACATGGTGAAGCAGCTTTTAGCTGCTATGCGGCTCAGCTGTGGAACCAACTTTCGGATGACATTAAAAAGGCCCCAACTGTAGCCAGTTTTAAATCTGACCAAAAAAGACCAAACTGTTCTCAGACGCTTTCTGCTAACTGTGCCGAGTTACAAATTCTGAATCTGCCTCGATAATTATTCTACTTTGTCTTTTATTACTTTTTTTTACTACTTTTGCCTTTTTTTTTGCTTACTAATTATTCTTTATTTTTAAATGATTTTACCTTGTGTTTTATGTTTTCTTTTTATTATGATCTTTACCTTTTAACTATTCTTTGACTATATTGCCCTTCTATGCTTTTATTTGTTATTATCGTTTGGTTTTGTTTATGTAAAGCACATTGAATGACCTCTGTGTATGAAATGTGCTATATAAATAAACTTGACTTGACTTGACTAACACAGATAAATATATTTCTATTGGCATGCTTCCTCGTGACATTAATGCAAAAATATAAAGAAAATCAAATAATGAAACACAAATATTAATATAAAGCCTGACATAAGCCATATGCAAACATTCACATCATACGTTCCCAGATATGGGTACATCCTGAAAAAGGAAGAGTATGTAGGCTATAGGCTAGATGGCCATTACAATGACCAATATCTTATCTTAAATGAACTAGCTGAATAACACAGGTGACCACTTCTGCATAATTTCATGGAGCGCTGAAATGTACACACATTTTTTAAAATTTCTGAACTGTAAAATGTAGCATATATGTTTTGTGGTTGTGAACTTATTGCAATATCACCATAACTATTCCACCTGTGTGTGCATGGTTATAATTCTGAAGTGCAAAATAGTTTAGGCTACAGCACAAATATTTCCATAAAAATAAGCAAGTCTGACCTCTGAATTTATTTTGAAAGTGCACCTGATTGATGCATTTAAAAGTTAAAATATACAAATATTTCTTACAAAACACCCTTAGGACGACACAGCATCAGATGAAAGCAGGTTCAGGCCGAGGTCCTAGTAGTAGATCCCTTTGATACCAATGTTAATTAAACTCTGGGACCCTGGTCCCTACACCTGAGAACCACTGATGTACGTTTTTTTTTACTGTACGGTAATAATGCTGAATGAGCCAAACAAACATTTTTCCGCAGCAAAATTTTGGTTGGCCCCACCAAATCTCACTTCAAGGTTTTTTTTTAAAAGTTGGCAGCCCTGTTGCATTGTGCTATTATGTATAGCGCGCACACACACACACGCACACACATTTACATTACATTACATTACACTACATTTGGTTGACGCTTTTTTAGCCAAAGCGACTAACAACATGGTAAACAGTTTAAGTTTTAGAGCAATTCTCAACAATTGTAGGACAATTTAAAAAACATTAGAGTACAGTAAGAATAAGTGCATCAGTGAGTGCTGTTTTTAACAGTTACGTGTCAGTTTAAGACGGCTGGTGAGTGCTAGGATCAGCAAGACTTGTTGTAAGTGTTGCTACTGTATGAGAGGAGATGTTCTCTAAAGAGCTGGGTCTTCAGGAGTTTTTTGAAAATGGAGAGGGATGTCCCTGCCCTTGTAGGAACTGGCAGTGTGTTCCACCAACGAGGAACAACAGATGAGAAAAGTTTTGATTAGCCTTTTAGAAGTCTTTTAGAAGTCTTGTCTCATTTTCTAGATTCCCACTATTGACGAGGATCTGAAATATGTTGTCTAATACCATCAAAAATGTCCTTGGTGTCTGCTGTGTTGTTTGTAATTAACAACAATTGTGTTTGTTCTGTGTTCAGATCCTGTGTCGAAATCCAGCATCGCCTGCAAGATAAATGATGATGGCAACGCAACTTTACTCTGTCAGGCTGAAGGTCCTCATCTTAGTTACAGTTGGTCTGGTCCTGGCCTTAAAACAGGTTTTATTGGTCAGATTGGGCCAAATATCTCCAGGGTAGAGAACACAAATTCAGATTACTCCTGTGTGGTAAAGAACCCAGTCAGTGAGATGACTGAGTATTTCAGAGCTGCTGACTGTTTCGCAGGTCAGGAAGAAATTGGTAATTAACAGTCTAGCTTGTTATTGTAATACTAATGAGATTTGCGTAATGAATACAAGTACCATGTTTTAATGATGGATATTGTATTGTAGGAGGAGGAGGATCATGGTGGTTCCTGCTTTTCCTATTTTTTGTCATCCTTGTTGTCATCCTTGTGATCATTTCATGGAAGAGATGCTCAAAAGGTAAATTAGTCTTTTGATGCTATTCTGTAGGCTATTGCAGTATATGAATTACATCAGTTGTAATCAACCAACCCTCATTCAGAAACTCAGATTCATAAGAGCAAGAATGCTTTCTACAGTTCTCTTAACAAAGATGGTAGTCTGTAAGTTAGTCATATTGTAACAAAGTAGTACTGGTCTGGTATACAGTACATGTTGTTTACTTAGCCTACATGTGACAATAAACATGTACAGTGGGCAGTGCTTCGACTTGGCCAGCTTCACTCGCGGTCCGCGCGTGGGATCACGCGGTATCACGCGACTTTAATTTGTATTTTTCCAGTGAGACGCTGCAACAACCCAAACAACCGGTAGATGGCTCAAGTGAGCAGGGTGTCTCGTAAAAAGAAATGGAGCCTGGAAAACCCTACACAGACTTCACTACAGACTTTAGCAGACTGGTTTAGAAATAATGTAATAGCCAGAAATATGCCTGCCCTGCCCTAATAAAGAAATATTTGGTTAACTGCGAGTGAATCCCGTTTGCAGCCGTAGAGACGCAGGACAAATTAAACATTCTGGTTTTCTCCGAGTGCAACGATGATAGACAGACATCATTTGGACAAAATATAGAGTATTAACCTCCGTTGCTCAGCCAAATGCCTTCCTGTTACGTCCTGTTATCACGGAGTTACAGGCGAGAAACGATTTTTGATGGTCACAAGTTTACTTCATTAGGGACTGTTCGTTATTTATTTAAGGGGCTACCGGAGGAGTTTTGGGAGCATTAGTCCAAAAAGACGTGACCCTCCCTCGCCAGCAATACATTTTTCTATGACCCTCCAAAGTGATTATGAAAAAATCACTGTCAACTTTTTCCGGGTTTATCGCCTACTGTATTTTAACGTTTTCACATATTTGGCCATAAGCCGTTTATCATAGGCTATCACGAAACCAAACTACAAAGGCGAACACTTTAACAGGGGGAATTAATTGGGCATGAATCATGCTGAACGCTATTTCGCTACCTTAAAATAATAAGGTTATTTTTTTTCAGGTTCTATCTGCGTTTTGAGTAGGTACAACCGGGACGATTGAAACGGGGACGAATGAAACATTCCGGTTTTCTCCGAGTGCAACGATGATAGACAGTTTGGACAAAACATGGAGCATATTAACCTCCGTTGCTCAGCCAAATGCCTTCCTGTTACGTCCTGGTATCACGGAGTTACAAGCGATAAACGATTTTTGATGGTCACAAGTTTACTTCATTAGCGGTTTATTTTTTTGGATTATTAAAGAGTGTTTTTCATTTAAAGGTTTGACTTCGTGCTTATTCAGTAGAGCATTTAGTGCTCTCCCCAATCCCAGACGTTCACATTGCATGTTTGTTTGTAATGGATGCAACCGCGAGATAGGCTATGCGTTTGACAATGAGTTGTTAACAGAACCAAGACATATAGCCCAGCAGCAATCTAGGGACTGATCGTTATTTATTGAAGGGGCCACCGGAGGAATTTTGAGTGCTTCAGTTGGAAGTTGCATGACCCTCTCTTGCCTGCTAGAAATTGTTCAATGACCCTCCGACAGAATTGTTAAAAAAGACATGACCCTCCCCTGCCAATTGTCTTCCGCCCGCGCCACAGCCACACACTTTGTGATAACGTTCTTAAATCAATCTTTCCCGTGAGCTTGCATGCTACCAGTCCTTCCTTTTCAAATGTGTTGCGCCTGTTTGCACAATTTCACAAATAATCATATGTGATTAATAGTATGACAAAAAATCCCTGTGCACGGAGACCGAAACAATGCATGCCAACTTTTTCCGTGTTTATCACGTATTTTAACTTTCCCCGCTGTCTTGCCGTTTTAATGTTTTCCCGTAGAATATCCCATATTTTAATACTCTCAAAACAGCCATGCCATCGGGCCTGTCTCTGTGTTGCCCTGTTGCTACCCATTGCCCTTCCAACGAAACAGAGGTCTTCAAATCATCGTTTTCCTTGCTTGAAGGCGAACTTGAGTGATGTTAACCTATTTAAGTTTAACGGCGCGATTGTCGTGAGAGCACGATTCATTGGCGCTTGCATGTTCGGCCTTATGTCTACGTGCGCACCTGAGGCTACTCAGCTGCATGATAAATAATTTCCCCTGTTTGTATGTTCACTGCAGGTTGGCCTACCATAACTTACCAACTCTGCACTGTAGACTGGCTATTTATATTTTTCTGTGAAATAAGCAAATGTATTTGTTCAACTTTATGAATCAGAATTACGCATAGGGTACTTGGAACATAATACATTTGACAAAGGACAGATGAATGTTGCTAGTGACAAAATATTAACTTTCAGTGTTTTACGATGTCTTTGTCATGGGGAAGTGTTTTTCCCCATGCATTTATTCTAGGTTACTGTCAGTGACTGCTGTGAGAGAAGCGGGTTCTGTGTTTCGTTCATGTCAGTGACTGACGCGAGAGAAGCGGGGTCTGTGTTGTGTTGTGTTGCGTTGCGTTAATTTATTTTCATTGGGCATACCGTGCCGTGCCGTCCACAGCTCTTCAGTTCTGACAAAGCCAAAATTACTCCTTTTGAAACAATGAGTGCAGGAAGCGCGTTTGTATGGTTATATTGCTTGACGGGGGGTCCCAAGCAGCTTTCAGCCATAAGGCTACTTTGAGAACATTTCAATTCACCCGACACTAATATTCAAAATGTTGAAAACTATTTCGGCATAGCCTTTAAAGCAGTTTAATTAAATGGAATGTTAGTTGTAAACAAACGAGCTACTTGGTGAGGCTTGGCCTCACAGATGCGCTCGTGCCTTAGATGGCAGGAAAAATCTTCACGATAGGCCTATTAACTAACCACCCGATTCACGTTGGCTGGGGGGAAGGGGGGCCATCAGACAATTGTGCCCAGTTAATCCGGCCCTTCCCCCCAAAAATCACACCTTCCCACCTCTGACAGCTTAAAAGAAGTCAAGAGGACTCCTTACTCACAGACCTATTCACAAACCTGCGGTTTTGAAATCCTATGCAGCTACAGGAGCTTCCAATCGCGAGGAAGCAATTTTGCATTGTAGGCATAACTAACATGCAATAACGCCGCCAACAACAACCACAACTAGGCTAATCATTGTCAACATGTAAATTAAATGTAACATTAGTGTGAATCAAATTAAAATGTTCTCTTTTGCAAACGTAGGCATAGTAACAGAATAATTTAATAATGTTACAAAGATACTACATCAATCCGTATGTTTCATTGGGCTACTAGGCTATTTGTTTTGCCTTGATTCATTTAGGCTAGGCCTTTTTATTCAGGGGCCGTATTCACAAAGAATTTTAAGGCTAAAAGTAGCTCCTAACTGGCGAATTTAGGAGCAACTCCTAAAAATAATGGGCGTGTCACTCCTAACTTTAGGACTCCTAATTTTTTCACAAAAAGTAATTCACGAAGCATTTTAGACCTAAAAGTAGCACCTAAGTCTGGGACAGCTTAAGTCGAGAGGACTCCTAACTCACTAAGACCTATTCATAAACAGCTTTTTTGTGGCATTTTACGTTGCGATGTTTTGAAATAGCCTATGCGCAACATGAGCTTCCAATCGCAAGGGAACAATTTTGCATTCATAAAAGGGATGCAATAATGCCACCAACAACAACCAAAACTACTCATTGTTAACATGTAAATGAAATGTAACGTTTCATTGTGAATCAAATTAAAATGTTCTCCTCTTTGCAAACGTAGCCTAGGGATACGGTGACAGATTCATTTAATAATGTTGCAAAGGTAGGCTACTGCATCAATCCATAGGCCTATGTTTCATTAGGCTACTAAGCTATTTGTTTTGCCTTACTCTTTATTCATTTAGGCTAGGCCTTTTTATTCAGTTATTAATCATCTTCCGTCCTTCGCACTACTTGTGTAGCGCACGCATTCTCCGACCGGTCACCTGTCACTCATCATCGGAAGAGAGGTGTTTGGAATTCCCGCGTTACAATCGTCAGCCAATCAAGGTGGTCACTTCAGTCAAGCTCGTGCATGCGTAATGACGTCATCCATAGCCACGAAGACTCACTCCTAGTTTAGGAGTTGTCTGAAAGGCTTTGTGAATAACTTTTAAGAGAAAACTCCAATCTAAAATCTTTAAGTGCGATTTAGGAGTAGCCTACTCTTAGTAGTAAGATAAAAGCCTTTGTGAATAGCCTACGGCCCCAGTTATTCATCATCTTCCGTCCTTGTGTAGCGCACGCATTCTGAGACCTGTCACTCATCATCGTAAGGGAGGTGTTTGGAATCATGCCCGCATTACAATCATCAGCCAATCAGCCAATCAAGGTGGTCACGCTTGCCCATTTACCCAAATTAATGGTCGAATATTACTGATGATCATTGTTATTTAAGAACATGCAGTGTGCGTAGGGTACCAAAACATCTTGCTCGTAAAAAAGCATCATAACGCACATTCTGGCGGGTCTGTTATTTACTGTAGGCTGCGCAAACCACATGCCTTTATTTTGGGCAAGCCTGCATTCATTCATTCATTCATTCATTCAACCTTTATTTATTCTCGGAGGGTCATTGAGGGAAGCCCTCATTTTCAATGAAGCCGAAATTACAGAAGCGAAGCAAAGCGCTCCACAAACAAGACAACATTCGAGGCCTTCTGTTGAAGAATTTTATATAAAGCCTGCGCTGACAGTAATCCTCCTGCCCCTGATAGGCCTACCACAACTGTGGATAGTGTGGAGTGTTCAAGTAATAACACAATCCAATGTGTGTCTCAATTGTCCCCCGCTGACCACCTCACACATTTCTCTAGATTTTGCAACGAACTTACATGACACAATGCCATAAAATATGCCAGTTTTAGGACACAGAATAATGTTTGTAATGATACCAGGTATTGTCGAAGGTGCATGGTGAAGTGAAATTCTTACTTTGGAAAACAAACATTTGCCGATATCATCGCCGATAATCAGAATATTGCAACAGATTCTGTGTTCTGGACTGTAGGTAACTTGTTAAGCCAGTGGTTCTCAAACTTTTATTTCATTCCCCACTTTGATCAAGGGGCATGACTGATGATAGTGGAGATAACGTGTTATCCCGAGGCTTTTGCAAGTCAGCATCTTCGACGGTAGTCTATTAAAAATATAAGTTTTCGATGTCCCAAACGGAGAGCCATACTTTATTGTTTTTAACGATCTCTATGCTACTCACAAAAATGTAGGCATGGGGACATGATGAAGTAGGTTATCCAACTGTCGTGTGTTAAATTATTGTGATTACGAGCCAGTGGTTTTCAAACATTATGCGTGACTCGGACATCTAACTAAATGCAACAGGCTCATATCGTCCTCGCATTCGCAAAATGAGGACCAGTGTTTTGTCAAATTGCAAATAGCTATTCGTTTTAACTATTTTTTTTACAAAAAGCACTTCATACTATCTTAATCTTGGAATATGGGGAGGGAAGTGGCGCGTCTGCAGTCAGCCAAATATGAATGTAATTCTGCGGCATAAAGCAGATGTAATTGTTTATTGTACAGAAAAATAAAAATGACATGTCAAGCAGTCAATTGACTACATTGCAGTCAAGAAGTAGGGCAAATTAATTTACGAAACCAAAACGTGGGTCATAGTTGTCTAAGCCTCTATTGCGTAGCCTGTTAAAAACGTCGCCAGATAGTATTAAATCGGCAACAACATTGTTTTCTGCAGAAGCCTACCCAAGGCTACAGATTAATTCTGAACAGTTATTTCTCTACTGGCTCAATTATCACACCACTGTTTTGATTTGCGTAGTTGCGTTAACCCCAACACTGACAATAATGTACACAGCAAATTTCGATTTCGATTTTCGTGTAGTCAAGCCTTAAGCCATACCCAAGTAGCCTAAATCGAGGTAATGTTTAATTATGCATGATTTATTTTGTTATTGAATTCGTAGGCTGGGATTACTCTCGGCAACAATTATGCAAGGGACGGCAGGCAGAGCGATGTACAGTGGCAGAGCGACGCACAGTGGCTGAAAGTGGTACTAAAGCTTCACGCAGCTTCACGCCGCGTAATGCGCGAATGAAGTGGTCATTTGAAAGCGATGCCCACTGTAACACCTGCACAAGGGATTCTTCATCTTGTGTGTTTAACTTGATGCTGAACTTGAAACAAGAATGAAACAAAACAATTTAGGTAGACATATGGTACAAAAAAGACTGTTCCATGGAACAATAATCTAACAAGGTAGATTAGTAAGTGTATTGTGTGTGTGTGTGTGTGTGTGTGTGTGTGTGTGTGTGTACACACGCGCCTACATGTTTGTGGTACATAATCTAATAACACCAATTTTTCTCCTTTGGAATCCAATTCAGAGAGTAATCATCCGGCATGTAAACTACAGGGAATAGATGATGAAGAGGAGAATGGGCATAGAGAGACAGATAACTCTACCTCTCCACCTCTCAAGTCTCCTCTGCCTCTTCCTCTGAAGCCTGTTCTAGTTGATGAAGAAGCAAAGATGGAGACTAACATTACTACATCTACTCCTCCTCAAGTTAACAAAAATTGTCTACCTGTTCCTCCCAAACCACAAGTTCCTTCTCCACTCAAGCAGAATAATGCTGCACATTCCGAGGAATCGTGCAGTGACATGGCTAATGATATTGATGGTGGAGAGAAGACCGAGACCTCTCCACTTCTCAAGTCTCCTCCGCCTGTTCCTCCCAAGCCACTCTCAGCAGGCATCCCTCAGAATAATGCCACCATTTCAGAACAAAATGGTAAAGAGAGAGGGACCGAAGCAAAGATGGAGACTAACTTTGCATCTCCTCAAGATAATCCATCATATCGTCCACCTGTTGCTCCAAAACCCCAAAATCCTCCCTTTTCACCAGGCAGTGGTCCAAATGAAGAGGAAGGAATACAAGTGGTGGAGACACATATAACCACTCCTGAGACAACTGCACCTACGCCTCCTCCCAAGCCATCTCGGTTAGACAGCAGTCAGAATGCAGACGCCAATCCAGCTGAGGACACCGATGAAGCATAGCTGGATGTAAAAGAGAGAGCTTGATGATCTATACAGTCATTATTTTGAGTTTGAGTCAGCTAAACATGACAACATTAACATTGTACATTCTGTTCTGGCGACAAGTGCTGTCTAGCTAGACATCCCAAGTCTTCCAAAGTTTTGGGAGTCTCCCACATATTGATAGCGGCTTCCTGACGCCCGCAAATTACATAAAATCTCCCGGAACCTAGAGCGAACAAGAGCACGCAAGCCAGACCGGACTTCAAATCGCTTGTGCATCTGAGTTTAACGTGCACACAACAGAGAGGGAGAGAGAGAGGAGTGGTGCGTGTGTGCCTGAAGCGCATCCAAGACAGCGAGCATCCTGGGCCCAGTTCCCCGAAAGCATCTTAAGCCTAAGAGCGTCGTAAAGTCCCTCTTACGAACGTCTTAAGATTTGCCGACTGTTTCCCGAAACCATCGTAGCTTAAGAGCGCCGTGAAAACACTCATAGATCTACGAGTGCTCCAGAGTTGTCGTTACCGGCTAAGAGCGTCTTAACAGTACTTCTCACTGAGGTCACCAACAGGACATACAGAGGAATTACAACTTAGAATTCTAAGGGCTCCGAACCAGTTCAAGGAACGAAAACGAAAACCGAAAACGAACGGAATTTTACGAGGAGCGGAAACAGAAACAAAAACAAAATGGTCTTCAACTGTTCCGGAACAGAAACGTTATTCTGAAATCCACAAAACCGGTTAATAACGTTTTTTTTTTCGTTCTCTATATATTTTATAAAATTTCACAAAAGCATATCCTATGTCAGGGAGACTATTTCCGGTTGTGCGAAAAACAAGCCCGCATCTACACTGTTAATGTGAGCTTCGGATCTTAGGCCAGCTCGTAGCGTAGGCTACTGAAACTGATTTGGAAATTGTTTGTAGCCTATGCGTAATAGCCTATTTTGCCTGTCCACGCCTTGTCGTTTTAAAGTCGGGATTTGAAATGTTTGCGCAATTATAGCCTATTCTATGTAGAAGAGTTAAACGGGAAATTTGAGATAGGCCTTGTCAGCAACAGACAGGTTCGTTTATAAACAGTGTTGGAATTATAGCGCAAGCCTTTGAAGATCTCCATATGGATAAAACTTAGGCTACAACCAGGTAAGGAGTTTAGCACGTATCCAGAAATATTTTTGATAACAAATTATTTATAGGCATACAGTAAGTCTGTAGGCTATGGGATGGATAGCCCATCTGAATGTTTTTGGATGCCGCCTGTGATTTATTATTTTTGGGCATAGCTACGGTATAGGCTAAATCAAGGGGAAATAATGAGTACGTCTATTCTAAGGTAAAGTCCACAAAAATAGACTTGATAGGCCCACCAAACACTGCCGGAACTTTAAGAACGAACGATATTTTGCTTTCCGAACCGGTTCAGGACCGATATGTTGGTGGCAGAACGCACGCAAGGACGAAAACGTTAAACATAGGCCTACCTGAACCGTTCGGAACGGAACGTTTGAAAAATAATTTCGTTTTCAAGCCCTGCTTAGAATACATAATCCAACTTATGTTCCCATTCTTTATTGTGTTTACCTGTGATGAATTAGATTTTAACATGCAAAACAGCATAGCCTACATTTAATGGTCATAATAATGTGATGAAAAGCAGACAAAAATGCAATCAAGTTATGAAACGAGACGTTGCCAGAATAGTCTGCCATTATCTTTGCTAAGTGAGGGCTATATTTTATTAGGCCTATAAGGGTACAAGCAGAGAAAGGAACATGTGGTTTAGTCTGTAGGCCTACTGCATCAAAATCTAAGCCTTCACATTTCCTCACTTTCTTACTCGACTTCTTTCTTATCTTCAAACGTGATCTTAAGTGACACAGCGAAAAAGTAGCCTATTGCATGGTGCAACAATCTAATCTTAAATAATTACAATTATTTATGTCTGTGTGTGGTATATAACCTACTTGGGATGCTTACATGCAGATGTCAAAGTGTTTCTATTTTCGTATTGAAGTGAATTAATGTGTAGATCCGAAGCTTAAACGGTAGGCCTATAGCTGTGACGTGCAGTCACCTGACATCACCATCAAATCAGAGGATATTTCAGAACTATTAACGTGGAAGCTCCCCTTAAGAGCATCTTAAGAGCAGTGCACGCGCATTCACGCTACGAGCATGTTCGGGAAACAGTCGGAAAAAACAAACGAACGATCGTAAGATGAATCGTAGAAAACCCTCTTAAGTGTGTGTCTCCGTCGTTATCGGGAAAACTGGGCCCAGGGCCCAGTTCAGTGATCCTGTTGGCGTTAGCTGTTACCAAAATAGGCTAGTTATTGTGATGGCTGTTTTGCTCAAGCTAAGCTAGTAGCCTAGCCTATATTGCTGGAAAATAATAGTATAACCTTACAGTAAAGTTATCAATCGCTCGTTTGCTTATTGTTGTCTCTGAATAAACCAACAGAGATAAAAAGCAGAAAAGCAGAGCCTACCTTGAAAAGTTGGGCTGTCCTAGTCCAGGCTGGCAAATCATGTCAAAAGATTGATAGTGAGCAAACCAAAGATCCTTGATTAACGTTACTGCTTGGACTTCTGCATGTGTGGCAAGAATATGGGGTTGTCTCATAGCACTGTTTGATCTGACACAAACAACAATTGACTACTTTTACCACTGCTAGGTAATAGTAAAAATAATGAAACGAGCATATGATCAATATTGAGCCAACTATATCTTCTTTTCCAGCCTTACTGTAGAAATGAAGTGGCCATGGGAACATAGTGCACCCCCATGGTTTCTAAATTTGTGCCATTCCAAAATACCTTTTTTTTTCTTTAGCAGCCAGTTGACAATGAAGTAGGGAAAGGTCAATTTAGCAGAATCAGCACCTTAATTAATATCATTACCACCTGGGTCTGCTGTGAAAAAATGGTCCTTCGGCTCATATCCGTATCACAGGTTTGGGCCAAATCGGTGTTTTGTATTTTAAACGCATCTCCTGACTTCCAGTTGAGTTGCGGAAATTGGACCTGGGACAAATCTGTAAACCGGTGATAAAACAGCATTGCTAGCAGAGCTGAAACCTGTATCAGGAGCAGACCTGGCCCACAGTCAGATACCGTATGTCCGCTACAGGCGGATCTAATGGCTTTTATGCGGATCCGGCCCAAAGGAAATTGCTATCTGGGAGTGACTTTAGCATTGCTCACGACGGGTTAAATGATTGCAAAAGACTTGTTGAAGTGCAAGTGTAATTTCATTTGCATATTACTCAGGCCTATACTAGATGGCTAGTTTCCAAGGCTACATGAATAGGCCAAACTACCAAAATCTACATATTTTACTATCACAATTTCTATCAATAGGCCTTCCTTATTTGGTGTACTGACTAGACATTATTGAACAAACATCTGAATTTCAGTATCTAAGTAGGTTAGGTTGGGATGTCTGCTATACATTGTTGACATTACTGTTAAAATGCACTTCCAGTATAGTGAGTATTGGCAAAACAGGTTATCATTTTTATGTTGAGGCGGTGGGGGTGTTGTCGGCAGCTGCTGAAAGTAACTAATAAAGTAACTTGTAATCTAACTTAGTTACTTTTAAAATCAAGTAATCAGTAAAGTAACCAAGTTACTTTTTAAAGGAGTAATCAGTAATCAGATTACTTTTTCAAGGTAACTGTGGCAACACTGGGAAGAGGGTACTGTTACTTAATGGGTGTTGTGTTTTTCTTTTTATCATAAAGGTGCAGTCCTTAATCCTTGCAAACAGCCAATGAAATACAGTCCTCCCTTATCTGCGAGTGGAAAAATAGAGCTTGCAAGATCAGGATGGTCTCACAAGGCTACAGCTAGAGGACCTTAAGGAGTTTGCTAAACCACCTTTTAAAGTTTAAAGAAGCCCTATGCAACAATTTTAGCAAAAAATACCTTAATTATGCAGGTTGAGAGTCGTTCTGATGGTTCTACAACACTTTTTGGGTCGTTTGGTGGGTGCTTCATCTCCCTCTAGTGCTTCTCCGCGGAAAAAAACGAATATGCATCTTTCTGGTCGCGGTCAGAACACATCCGGATGTAACTCGGCGGAAGTAGTCAGATTGTAGTTTCTAAGAAGACTGCAAAACGGACTCCGACTTGGCTTTGGTGCTGTTGAAATTGTAAGTAGCCTACCCTTGGGTGAACTTCGTTTTTGTAAAGTGATTTGATAGTCTCTTGAACAAAGTGTTTAGCTTGGTTTATTGATGGCTAGCTCGCTAGCTAGTGGGGGTTTAGCGTAGCAGTCACTTGCTACCGAAGCTGCAGGGGGAGCTATGTCGTGAAAAATGCGAGCCCAAATCAGGCGAAAACCCAGAAACAGCAAAGGAATAACCAGATCTGCATAGGGCTTCTTTAAAGGGAAACTTGGCGGGATTAGATATATTTCCCCCTCTGCTAGAGAAATTGCTAGAGAACCATCTAGCCCTCTGCTAGAGAACCATCTAAATGATTTCTAAACAGGTTTATTATGTTGAAATAGTTACCAAGTTCCCCATTAAGCTACACTATTCATAACACTAAATATTGGATTTTGTTATTTAACCTCATGCAGGCTCTATATGTAAAATGATGTATGGTGTAATTATAGTTGATACAGTAATAACAGATGCTTTTGTTGGTTATTGTCACACCATTATTATTTCTACACTATGTGGTAACACTTTACTTGACAGTATCGACATAAGAGTGACATGACACTGTCATGGCACATGAGAAACCTAACCCTAACTTGTTATGACAAAAACCAAATGTCACTTAATAACAGAAACATTATTTCATCAACGTTTATGACACGTTCATGACAGTGTCATGTCACTCTTATGTCGACACTGTCAAGTAAAGCGTAACCCACTATGTTACCACTACTACGTTCATAGGATCATGAACAGTCAAATGTGGACTGTACCCATATCATGATAATTAAAAATGTGAAAGTAAATATGTTAAGTGTTAACTTACCTTTTGTTTGTTACCTTCTGAAGTCTGCTTTACTAAGTATTCTCTGGTGACTGGTCCTGGCCTCAACACAGGTTTATTGGCCAGATTGGGCCAAATATCTCCAGGGTAGAGAACACAAATTCAGATTACTCCTGTGTGGTAAAAAACCCAGTCAGTGAAATGAGGTTGTAATGTTTCCGCATTAGCATCCACCAACAGGTTATGGGATACTCAAATGTCCAAATTAACACCTCCTTTACCTAAACATATTTTACATATCATACCCCTGTCTTAACAATTAAAACAATTATACAAGTATTACCCCTAACACCTCAGCCAACATGTCACATCAATGCCAAAGCCTTTCATCAGTGTAGTAAGAGCTCCCTTTTCTGTCAGACAGAAGAAGGGAAAATGCTCTTATGAGAGTAACACTTACCCCTCTTTCTCTTACATCTAAACTCCAGTAGAACTCTGCAGCCATTTTCAACACAAGAGAATCACAACTATTCCACAGAAATTTGATTTCGAGTCCACAAGAAAGAGTTGGGTCATTCCACAGACACCAGAAGGAAAATGTTTCCATTAGAGAGTGACCCCCCCCCTTCAGGTCTCAACGCTCCACTCTCTCTCTTTTTATACTCTGTAGTCTGACTATGGTACGTTGAATATTTCACCCAATTCTGGTTCGAGCAGGTTTTCTGACAGTCCGGTGATTTACTGTGCTACGACCCCCCAAACAGGATACTCATGTCTGCAACATTTATGCTTGCTTTTCTGGGTATTGTTCCCCTAAGATATCTCTGTGCACCCTGTGTTATTTTGTGGTTTGTCTAGTGTAGGCTTTGCAAACAGCCTACCCTTGTGTGGTTACATGAGCATTGTGTCCTGCACCTGGTCCTTACACGGTCACCTGCACCATTGCCGATATGATTATACATCATCCAACAAATTCCATTTCAAAACATGAATTAACTTTGCACAGGTTTACACTTCAAAATATGATTACATTTCAAACATAGCAATTTCATATACTTAAAAGTTATATCACTGGGAAAAACTCCTTGACCATTCCTTGTGCTTGGGTGTCTTTCCCAGATTTTATTCACACAAGGTTTGGTTCACAAATCTCATTTCAATTTTGTTTCCAAAGTCTCTTGGCAGCATGTTTTGGTCCAAATTTATTTATCAAGGCACAATGTGACTTAGAGTCAGACTTAGAAGCAATGTGCAGGCAAGGGTTTAAGTATAAGTATACTCTTTTGATCCCGTGAGGGAAATTTGGTCTCTGCATTTATCCCAATCCACGAATTAGTGAAACACACTCAGCACACAGTGAACACACAGTGAGGTGAAGCACACACTAATCCCGGCGCAGTGAGCTGCCTGCAACAACAGCAGCGCTCGGGGAGCAGTAAGGGGTTAGGTGCCTTGCTCAGATAATTATCCATCCAAGCATTACTCCACTGTACATCTGCCATTCTAGGGTACCCCACACACTCATCTCTGGGGTACATCACCCAGGGGTCAGACTATGGAGGTCCCTATAAGAATACAGCTCATACTATGGGCAAGTCTCTGATTGCCTCACAGCAAGCTCACCCTACTTCCTCACCACATATGTAGTGAATGGAGAGTGCAGTCACCCTTCCTGGGCTAAAATCCAAGCCTACAGTGTATACCTGCACCGTGACTGTAACGCCAATGACCCTAGGCTCAATTCATATTTTCTGAAGACCCAATGTCCACTGCAAGGGACATATGAAAAAAAAAATGGAGAACATTTTTTTTTCTTTCAAACATACTGAAAACATCTTAAAACAATCTTAATATCTATTTTTTTTTCCTTCTGGGTCCCAGGATATTGATGTAGCCTGGGGCATACAGGAGAAAGAGAAATGACAGTACAGGTCAGGATTTAGTTGTACTATATTTTATATTATATATCTTGATTATAAGGACATTGTTACTTTGCTTGCAAGTCGTCACCATTATATTGTTTCCATACAACATTTAAAACAAATTTTCAAGTCTTGTAATCTGTTCTGGCGCGGATACACCGGTTTGGATCAGGTAATTACTTTCATATATGAACAGTTACAAACAACTGGCTAACTCCACAGATATAGGTGGATGTACACAAAATGCAAGGAGAATGAATGTATTAAACCTAAGGAAAGAGATGGTCGTTTAATTCTAGAACTAACTAGACCCAAGGGGTATTAAATTTAGAGTAAGGAGGCGGCTCTGTCGCCAAAACTACTTTGCTAAAGGGCCTATGCACGAAAGGTGCGCTCACTTGTTTCCGGTGGCGCCAAGTGTGTTTGAACCTGCCGCTATTGTTAATGTAATTAGTATCTACACAGACACGGTTGGGTGTTGCACTAGTGAATCAGCATGGTATAAGGATTTATGCATGTGTTACAATTAGTATTGGGCAAACGAGGTATTCAGTATCAGATTGAAGATGTACTGTAAGGAGCAGAATGCAACAGAAGATGCCATTACAACACAGTTAACACTCCACCGGAAATAAATTAGCTACCTGACGAGCCTTTCGTGCATGTAGCCTATTATATGCCTTTATAGACTAATAAAGCCCATTGCTCTCCCATATAAAACCTACAAAGCATCAATAGCCTACTTTTCATGTGCTCACACAAAACTTTCATGTGGGCACATGAAGGTTTCGTGTGAGCAAATGAAAGTTTTGTGTGAGCCCATGAAACTAAACTTTAGATATTTTTTTGCTCATGTCCCCTTAGGGGCTCCGAATGTACCTAATCCATATTATGATAATTAAAAATGTGAAAATAAATATGTTAATTGTTAACTTACCTTTTTTACATGGTGAAAAAGATACCCAGTAGCCTGACTCATTCAGGCGACCCTACATGGGGTCCCGAAATCCAGTGAAAACGCTGTAGGCCTAGTATGCCTGGCATGTAGGTGGTGCCTTGTCGGTGTTGTGAAAAGTTTCACACAAATTCACTGTTCTGACAACAGCTTGTTTTCAGCTGGAGGCTGCTTAAACGTCACTGTATAAGGACCATTATCATATAGAAAGTCACCCCTGACCACTATTTGGGAATGAAAAAATGAATGTGTCCATCTACTGGTATGTATGTATGTATGTATGTATGTATGTATCTATCTATCTATCTATCTATCTGACAAGGGATTTAATAACAATAATAATAGAGTTTTGCGTCACAGTGCAGATAAAAAAAGGATTGAATGTGTTATTTGCTTAACACAAGTCATTCCAAGAGGGACAGTTTTCCATAGTGTTCATTTTTTAGTCTAGGTTCAATTTAAAGATATTTTAAGAGGATGTAATCAGTTTGGATTCAATAACGAATGTAAACTTTAGCAAAAATTACAGAGTTGTGTTCAAATATGAAGATAGGCCTAGTCATTTTAATGAGAAAGGGGCTCTCCACCAAATACGACAAATTGGGGGATAAATAACAATATGTGATTTTTTTTATTTGACACATGTAAGGAGGCATATGTCTGCCATTTCTGTTCTACTCTCATTCTAATGTCGCATAAAGATGTACAAACATTTATAAGCAAAACAAGGACTCTGGAAAAAAAATCTGCATGCTCTTTAGGCCTAAGTTGTCTTTTTACTTTAGGGTCTCAAAATGAGAGATAAAAACAAACTTGGTAGATTTTTATTATTATTATTATTATTATTATTATTATTATTGTTGTTGTTGTTATAGCCTATTCACTTCCTGCGTTTCTTTGGCGCTGCGGGATGTATGATGGAACTTGTAGTTTTTCTGGAGACAAATGCCGTTTCACCAATACACTTTAAAACTTTATTTCCCATGATGCTTTTCTGTTTGCGTAAGACCAAAGGGGGGAGACTTGAAATCTTTTACCGTTCAGTGAGAAGTTTGTAGCCATTAGTCTGTGTGGGAAAAAAAGCTAAAACTAGATCTCGTAATTTTATTGTATAGTTGTAGTTGAGTACCTTGACAGTAAACGGGCTAAGGAATAGTCATTTGTTCACTTTGTATTGCGTTGTGAATAGTTAACCTGTGGTTACCTACCTAGCATAAGCAAACGATAGCCTCAGATATTTGTTTGCTAAATATGCAGAGGGCCACTCGTCTTAAACGTGAACTTCAGATGCTCACGACTGAGCCACCCCCTGGAATATCATGTTGGCAATCAGATGATCAAGTTGATGACCTTCGAGCTCGTGAGTTCTGTCCAACGAAGTCAATGATGTCTGCTGATGCTGAATGAACGTCAATCGCGTGTACCAATGTTAGCTTATAATGCATGCAGGCACATCTATAAATGACTGACCTTATTTTAAACACAGAAATTGTTGGGGGTGCAAACACGCCATTCGAAGGAGGCTTGTTCGCTCTGGAGATCAAAATACCTGAAAGGTGAGTGTGCTAGTCAGCATGCATTAGAGCCTAATGTGGAAACGTTACGTGTGAAGCAACATTGATTTACCTATTTATGCCATACAGGTACCCTTTTGAACCACCCAAGATTCGCTTCCTGACTCCAATATATCACCCAAACATTGACAACGCTGGGCGCATTTGTCTGGATGCACTAAAACTTCCACCTAAGGTAGGACAAAGGCTTTGCCAAAAATGGACAAACGTTCTGTGCGAAGACTTGCCACTGACTGTTATAACATGGCCTATTGTATTTCTGACATGATGACGATGATGATGAAATGAACTTTGGCCATCTTCATACAAAGGAATGTGAGTATGTCGATTGTGTCTTTTAGGGTGCTTGGAGACCGTCTCTCAACATCTCCACAGTACTCACCTCTATCCAGCTGCTTATGGCCGAGCCTAATCCAGATGATCCGCTCATGGCAGACATTGTAAGTCCCATCTCTCTCACATACACACACAGGTAGGAAAGGTTTGATGAACCAGTTTAGGACCACCTTGCAGACCTGACATGGAAACACATTAACATGCGTTGCATGATTCTCTAAGTGGCTTAATATTGCAGATGGCTCATTCCCTGTATGAATGGGTCCCACAACTAAGGCCTGTAAAATATTTCTGTTCAAATTCAAAAAAACATTATCATGTGTTTTAGGGTGTTTTTTTCCCTCAACACTTTGAATGGAGGTGATTCATTTGTTGCTGTTGTATAATCACATAAAACATAAAAAAACATGTTTAAAATGCATATGCCTCAGTCAAAATGTGTATTTGTGTATATTTCACTCTTAAGTAGGCCTATAACTGTGTGATATATGGTGATGTGTTAAATTTGACGATATACAGAATGCCAGTATGTCTTCATATTGTAACGTCGGCGCACAAGACATTGCATAGCGTTCTCCCACGCAGGGCATGCTGGGATGCGGGAGCGAACATTTGGGGTTTATGTCTGTGTCCCTGCTCTCGTTCTCAGCTAATAAACCTTTTGATTGGACAACTGTGTGTCGCTATCAAATCGTTACAATATTTTACATTAGAATGCTCTTAATACACCTTCTCATGCACCTCTCAGTGTTTCTAATCCTCTTCTGTTGAAGTTATTATGGAAATAATATTTCTTTGTTTTCGCAGTCATCTGAATTTAAGTACAACAAGCAAGTCTATCTGGACAAAGCCAAGAGTTGGACAGAAAAACATGCCATCCAGAGAAATAATGTAAGTTTTGACGACTTGTGTAGATGGTTTGCCACATTACATGTATTAACCACTAGAGGGACCTGTATGTCCACGAGTAAATCTGTTAAGCATATCTCAGTTGGCAGGCAGTTGGGCCTGCGGTTCAGCTTCTGGGGCAAATTTGTGTGCATGCAATGACAAAAACATACAAAGAAATAGCAGATTAAATCGAGTAATGCAACTGTTGACAAGCTTACCTGAAAAGTTCATGCATTCTACTTTCCTGTTAAGTTGATGCCAAATGCTTTGCTAAAATGCATTTTGTGTGTGTGTGTGTCTGTGTGTCTGTGTGTCCAAAGGGTCAGGTCAAATCTGGAGAAAAGGCTACCGAACTTTTAAGTAAAGACTATTCTCGCAAGAGAGAGCCTCTCAAGGAACAGCCACAAGAGTCTAAGAGAGTCTGTCTGTAGTTTAGCTCTTAATGATTGTTTAACCTTGTAATATTTGTGTTTTGTTTGTTATGAGACACACTAGTCTATTCATCTGATGAATATGACCGTCTGCTTTTACATTTCCTTTGTGTCTGTGTTCTGGATTTTCATTTTAATATGTTGCTAAATCATTTATGGATCTTTTCTTTCTTGCCCATGTAAATAAAACATTTTGAGGTATTCTTGTTCCTCCAAATTTCTTCAAACTAAATCCTTATCCAAGGAAGGAACAAATTACTCACCAGCAATTGGGACTTAAATATATGAAAGTAATAATTTTATTAAATCATATTTTTTTGTTGTACGTGTACAGAAATATGAAAATATGTACATCCAAAATAGTATGTGTTTTACAAACTATGGTATTTACTTTAATATAAAATTATATATAAATTTAACATACTTTGTGTAAAAAGAGACGATCAACACACTTGGGGTACAATGAAATAATAGCATGCTAGGTCAGAGGTAGTTACACTGTACATACAACAGCTAGCCTACTATACACAGACAATAATGGCCATCCAAACTTGACTGCGGATCTAGATGGCAGTAAAATGCTTTTCTGTGTCAGTCTAAACTGAAAAAAATGGAAATACATTTTGACACATTCTGTAGAAACAGAATGTATGTGCTATACAAAATCAAAACATTTAAGAGTTGCTGCAATGCCATGAATGTGATCTGGTAGGGGTCTGTAGTATCATAGATAATCATTTGTGACAAATGTAGTAAATTCCCTTTTAAACGAGACTTGACATTTGTATTTTTCTTAACCCGTCATCAGTGAAATACATAGTGAGCCCATACATTGCAGTTTGTTCCTTTACTTACATTTTCAGTCTGTCATTAAATCTTGAGAGACTTATAATCTATCATGTTATGTTAATTATTTTGATTTGTTTGGTGGAAACTAAAATATAATTGTATACAAGGTATATGTGGTTCCATGCAAGGCATGGAAAAGTTCAAAAAGCATTTGGGAAACATGAAAAAACAGGGCTTCTGAAAAATTCCAATGCTAAAGTTCCCTTTGTACTGCAGTCACCACACTAGAAAAATATATTTTTTATTATACCAAAGCCATTAGCACATTGAGTGGAAATGATTCATGTTCATGGGAAAGCAAAGCACTGCATGTCTGAGCTCTTGAGGTAATCAAGGGCTCTATAATCATCTGGGGTGGAGAATCGGTAATGTTTGAGATCTGCACATAAAGAACAGCTGGACTGGGAATCTATTCTAAACTATACTGACACTATAATTAAAATGTAGCTCACTATGTCAGACCAAGAGGTGTGAAGGAAACATAATGGGAGGTTTTAGCTTTTTCACATTGTTAAATCTCATGTCTGCATCAACAGCTCATTCTGTTGTTTTCTCTGCGCTTCTTTGTTTGTGTTTTGTTTATGGTACTAAAACCCTTTGTTACCTCCTTTTGCCATGTTGAAAAATTAAGTTACATGTCAGTCGCCACATGAGAGACAGCTTCCTGAATATATAAATTAATCTGCTTTCCTGTGATGGCACAATAGCATAAAGGTTGATGTTTCCCTGGGAAACCACAAACCACAATCCCCAAAATTAATTAGTTCATTCATCAAAGACAGTCAACATAATGTTCCAAAATGTAAGGATAGATTCACGGCAGTGTCCAAGGAGAATATTCCGCTTTTGTACTCTTTTTTCCCTTCCCTCTCTCTTTCTCTTTCTAAAATGGTCCTTAGAAGTCTCAAATGGCCACGTAATTGATTTACAAATGAGATGCGTGGGGAGATGAGTGACATACTCCAGTGGGGAAGGAGCTGCCATTGATGCTGTCCAGCCCATTGCCTCTCAAACACTCCTCCTCGTTGAGGCAAATTCCCGTCATAGACCCGGCCATACGCTCTCTGCCAATGGTCAGCATCTTCTGTTGGCAGGGGATGAGAGGCACGGAGGGTGACCAGGGGTAACGGTCCTCAACCTCCAGCTTGGGCAAGGCGGAGGAGTCGAATAGGGTATCCACTTCGGCGAACGACACCAGGGCCTGCGTGGAGTCGTAGGAGCTCTTCTCGGTCTCCATGGACACAAAGGAATCTAGCGTCTCCTCAGGGGCCAGCTTGGCGCGGCTCCAGAAGAGGCGGGCGTCCTCGCGGAAGTGCGGGTTGAAGAGGAGGTAGAGCAGCGGGTTGAGGCACGCTGGCAGCGGCAGCACCACCAGCAGGACGGACTTGATGACCTCCTCGGCCACGGGGAAGAGGCCCAGCAAGGAGGAGAAGGTGAGGAAGGCCACGGGGCAGTAGAGCAGGCAGTTGGTGAAGATGAGCCAGGCCACGTGCTTGATCATGGCGCAGTCCCAGATGCTGTCGAACTCGCCCTTCATTAGGTCCCAGTATAGCTTGATGTAGGTGCCGGTGATGACCAGGAAGCAGAGGGAGTTCATCATGATGAGCGCTACCATGAAGCCCAGCGTGGATGGCCGGCCCTCGGGCAAGGGGGAGGGCAGGCAGAGGGGCGACGTGCCGTACTCGCCCACCTTGCCGAGCGGCAGCGCCGCCACTGCGATGGAGAGCAGGACGCAGGCGGCGGCGGCTGCCCGCACGCTGCTGAAGGACGGCGACTTGCCGTAGGCACGCACGCACGACACCGACACACTGCACTGCACAGCCGCCAGCGTCAGGAAGAGGATGGAAGCCTCCGAGGCGAAGATGGAGACAAAGCCCGTCGTCTGGCACGCCGTCCCTGACTCCCAGCGGGCGCCGTGCCGCGCAAACTCGCCGAACGTCAGCACGTCCACCATGGCCAGTGTGCCCGCGCACAGACCAGTCAGGAGGTTGGCGCCGCCGATGGCGCCAATGACAAACTTGACCGGGGACAGGTAGGTGGGTGAGCCGAAGACGCTGATGATCAGCAGACCGTTGCCCACCAGCGAGATGAGAGTGATAGCCCACATTCCCAGCCGCACACCCCAGCTATCAAACATGTAGTCGCAGGGCTTAAAGGGACCTGGCAGAGGAGCAAAGAAAAGGCTTAATTAAACTCACAATTACAATTTGCATCTGTTTCAACACATACTGACAATAAATCAAACCTACTGGCAGGGGAAGAAAAAGATCAAGTATACCTGGGAGTGGTGTGCACTGGATGCTGGTTTGTAGTTTGGATTCTTCAATTTCTAATTGGAATTCTTCCATGTCGGGGTCATCTGCAAGACAAAAGAATAGAACATGTAAAATGGCAGCTTTGTTTTTCTACACTAATATGCAACAATGGCTGCTTGATAAAAGATAAAGTTGTAGAGTAAATATGTGTGATTCCACGTCAGAAAATTCAAAAATTTTTGAAGTTTAATCATTTGCCCCTTGCATAGTAAATCTTGCACGTAATTGAAGGTGGAACAATACAAGGAAAATATTTTGCGTACTTGGGGGCCAATTTATACCTATTAACATTGTTTGTTCATACTTCATTTTTGTTATCTTAAGATAACATTCATGTGTGCCTCTAGACAATCTTACTCATTCAATCTTGTTTCAAATAGACCCTTTCAAAAAGTAATTACAGACTGCTTTCATGTGTGCACGTCAATTGGATTTGCACTAACATGTTTGCTCTTTCCTAATTAAATATAGATATGAAGAGCCAGAAATAGCCAACAGACTGTTTAAGTTCATTACAGTGCACAGAGTGCTATAAAAGGCAGCATTGTTTCTCTCCACCAGGTAGATTGTCTGTGACCTAGCTTTGCTCTGAGAAAAGGCATTTCTCAGAAGATCGTGCAATAGGTATTGACTGAATGTTTTTCAGGCTCCACAAATTGTTGTGAAACTATGTTGTTTACTGAAATGGACACCATGTCTTGCCTGGTGCTGCAATCCCACAAATCTTCGCTTCATCCACTGTGGCAGGAGACATGCTGTTGAATTTCAATTGGGCAAGGGGCATTTCTGATGAGCGCTGACCCAAATTACATGGAAGACAACTGGATTAGCTTGTAGCTGTCTTAGCAGAGCTCAACTTGTGAGATCTTAACTGGCAGCACCATTGTGAGCAGAAACAAATCAAAGGACCAAACCCAGAATAAAAATAAACAACACAGCGCACAACTCACAGTGCACTGATGTCACTCTCTGTCTTTCATACAATCATAATAATGGAATGGATGTACTTGTGGCGCCCCTGCTACACCGTGTGCCAGTAGCCAGACTGCTTTAGCCTGCTTCGAAACGAAAGAGCTTCCTTTTCTGTCATCTCCTAAACTACACCTCACAGGGCACTGATTGTTCGACCAGCAATCTGGCAGGCTTCTTATTTGAGTTTCCAGACATTTATACCAGCAAAACCTTAGTGTATAGTACCAGGACACGCTACATTATAGGCCCTAGTAGAAGGTTTATTATTTAGTCATTGTTACTGTATGGAAGCGATATACCGTACTTACAGTTGTTAGGAAATAAAGCTATGGTCCTCTTATGCAGGTCATCGTCTTCACTGATTTGCTCTGCATCCCATTGGTTGATGGATTTGTGACTGTTGCAGGCACCATACACACAGCACTGGTAGGCAAAGGGCATTTCAATCACCCTGTCGAGGTAACATTTAACATGTTGATCATTTGTAACAGGTAATGTAGCCTACGTACTAGTTATTATAGGATTTATGGGGCACCCTGGGAACCCTGAATTCAAGTCATAGTTTGGAATTAAGGTCTTAATGTTTCCCAAATATAATTTGGGGTAGTAAAAAAAACTGTAGAGCACTGTGGTGTTATGTCTTTGAAAACAATTCATCATGAAGATTTGAGGTGAGTACACCATTTGGAATATTACTCATTTCTGTCTTGTGTCCATTAGTGTCTCATCTGTGAGTTTTGGAAAACACCCTTTAGCTCCTTGTCACATCCCTAACATCTCAACTGCAGATCATGGAATCTAGAGACAGTTCATCAGTGGACTGCTTCTACTGCCCCTAGCCATAATGTGAATGACAGTAAAGCAAGCACAGCAATAGAAGAGCCACAGATGTTTGGGAATGATAGCTTTCTGCCTCCAGGGAGAGTGAAGTCAAGGTAAATAGACTGTAAACAGACATACTGCATTAGGTATGTAAAGGTGCATGCTATAGTGACTGAGGTACGGGGGCTGGGGATGACAGAGTTCAGGTGTTTAGTAAGTGTCATAGAGGAAGGATCCAGTGGTGTTTTTTTTAATTTTTTTTTTTTTTATTGCTGTCCAAAACTATAAAGGTGTCTCTTTATTATAGGCCAATTAGGTTATACTGTATGTCAGTAAGGGTTTTGCAGATTATGCTGTCGCCACTGATTTATGTGTTCCCAAAACTACCGAGAACACTGACAAATACCTACGACCTTGATAAATCATTCAATGATTTTTTTTTTCATATCAACACATCTTTACTTAGCTAAAAGTGAAAGCACCTAACAATATTGTTTTTACCCAAGTCATGATGAAATAGCTCTTGTACCTTATCTTGGGGAAATCCTCCTGCCTGAAAGAACTGGACAGGGCCATATTTCCTTTCAGCTTTAGGTGTGTGAGACTGGACAGTCCCTCCATGGGCAGCATGCTTAACTGATTTTCTGTAAGATCACTGGGAACAAAGAGAGGGCCCGAAGTTAGACTCTATCATCACAGACAAGCATTAAGTGTAGATTTACGCTCTTTGCATTTACAGGTTTATAGCAGGTGTTACTGTAGAAGTCACTTTGTATGCTTTGTTCAAGACTACATAATTGCATTCTTGTCATACAGCACTTTTAATCTGTTGTGACTGACGACATAAGTCTGCACCAGCAAAAGGATTTTTCATTATTACAACCACAAATTCTTAGAGCCTTGCCAAGAAAAACATGGAGTCGATGACATAAATACTAAAGTATGGATCAAGGAATCTGAATGTACTTAAGAAAAACACTTGGCAATCCAGGCTTTAATTAAAACTTCAGCAACCTGGCAGCTATCCCCTTGTTCACTGGAAACAGTGCCATTCCTTTTTTTTTTTGTTAAGGCAAGACGTCAGGCTGGCAACCACAGTAAGACTGGCACTCACAGTTTGACCAGAGAGTGCAGGGATAAGAACGCTTCTGGGTGAATCGTCTCAATCTTGTTCCAACTGAGGTCCCTGTAGAGGATGGTGGACACATGGAACACAGAGGTTACACAACTGTAAGCTCAGGCAAAAGGTTATCAGAGAGAGAGACAAATATGCATCTGTCTTGTCATGGTTTTCACTTAGGCCACAGGGTGGGAGTGTTGAATATGAAAGCAATATGAATGACTCCAGCAATGTGGCAATACGGGCGCTTCTGTTACTTGTTCAAGTGAATGTGTCACACACTGAAAGACAGCTTAATTTCACAAGAAATGTATTCACACTGCCTGCACATTATAAGTGCACTTGGACTTGGCCAGGACACTCAAATAGCATGAATAGCCAATGGTGAAGTAAGTGAGTATTTCTGAGTAGCTTAGGACAGTTTGTATGTTTGTGAGTGAACACATGAATGTGTAGAGTATAAAAGTGTAAGTGTGTTTTGTGTGTGTGTGCGTGCGTGCGTGCGTGCGTGCATGCACATGTGTGTGTGTGTGTGTTTGTGCACATGTGTGCATGTGTGTGTGTGCGTGTGTGTGTGTGTGTGTGTTTGTGCACATGTGTGCATGTGTGTGTGCGTATGTGCGCATGTATGTGTGTGCGTGTGTGTGTGTTTGTGTTTGTGCCTGTGTGTGTGTGTGTGCGCCCGCGTGTGTGTGTCCATGTGCGTGTGCGTGCGTGTGTGTGTGTATGTGCGTGTATGTGCATGTGTGTGTTAGAGAAAAGTGAGATGGAGCGGTGTGCACGTACAGTGAGCGCAGGGAGGACAGCTGCTGGAATGTGTTCGCCTCGATCTGCCGGATCAGATTGTGCTGTAGGGCTCTGCGGAGAGTCAAAACAAAAACGTTACCTCAGCTATACCGCCACTGCCACCGACAGGCACGGCAAACAACACCCATTCTACTGCATATGTGGGTTTACTCAGCAAGGAAATGACACCAGTGCAGTGAGAGAGAGAGACAGAGAGAGAGAGAGAAAAAATACAACTACAACTGATTAGAGCACAGTATCACATTTGTTACACAAGGAGCACAGATAGATGATGTCAACTTTTTCTGGGTATTGAGGTTTCATAGCAATAATCCCTGACAATGAGCTCAGTGGTGGCTTTGCAACACTGTGTGATGAATAGGGGTACAGTTCAAGCGGAGATAGAGAACAGAAGTTGTTCACAAACTCACATTTCCTGGAGCGACTTGCAGTGACAAAAGCTTGGGAGCTTTTCAATCTGATTGTGGGACAGTTCACTGCAAAACAAATGAGGAACTTCTTTTAACTTACACAGCAGTGGGGTTTTTTGCTGTGTGGCTGTGGACAGTGATGTAAGCATGATGATTCATTTAGCTCTGGGTTTCTCTTATCATCTGTCATCTGCTGTTGACATTTTTGTGTAATAAGCATAGCACAACAATTAGACCACTGCCAAGACTTTAGCTTGATGTAGCTGCATCTCCCTTTATATGTACGTCCATTCCAATTGTCATGACGATAGTCAGGGTAGTGTGTGTTTGTGTGTGTGTGTGTGTGATTGTGTGTATGTGTGTGTGTGTGGGGGGGGGGGCTTGGTTGCATCATCTTATTCAATGGAGTTAATTAAAATAAGCTGGATTTAGCGTACCCTAAAAAAGTCAGGTGTTGAAACATTGCACATACACACACACACACAAAAACTTGGTGGTATGCTCAACAGGACCATATGGATATCAGCAGTCACATGAACTTTATCTTAAACAGTTACATGTTGCAGAGATTTCCCTTGTGAGTCGAGGCGAGTGATTGAAGTTTAATACCAGAGTGTGGTCTGTGTCAGGCTATTGAAAGCTTTGTCTGAGTGCAGTTTTGGTGAATTATGAAAACCTGACCAAAGACTTGATCAGC
This sequence comes from Alosa sapidissima, assembly GCF_018492685.1. Lineage (NCBI taxonomy): Eukaryota > Metazoa > Chordata > Actinopteri > Clupeiformes > Clupeidae > Alosa > Alosa sapidissima. The sequence continues at coordinate 25,904,721 of NC_055963.1, forward strand.
GGTGTACCCACAAGCCTTGGACATTCTTAAGCATCACAAGATGAGTGAAAGCAGGAAAACAACATCATCATTTAAATGTTGAGTAAAAACATTTGTCGAAGGGCAGAAAGCCAGTGGCCAGAGAACCAGCACTTGGTGAAGTCAGTGCTGACGCTGCAGACCTTATGTTAACCAAATGCCGTATCTAAACATGGCGATCTCAGTGAAACATTGGAATACTGTGTAAAAACTAAACTTCTATGTCCTAGGTTCAAATAATATATTTGCTCCATGGTCATGGAACAATGGAGGATTACAGTAAGTCACTCTAACAATGTTTACAGTCAATGTCCATGTTTATTGGTTTGCTATGCAGACTGAATACTCACAGTGATCTCAAGTTGGGCAGTTGCTGGCAGAGGCTCTGTGGTAGGGTAGTGAGACCAGCCCTGGTGAGGGCACTGGGGGAGCAGAAAAGAGAGGATGGGGAGGGAGAGTTGGTGAAACTCCAGGGCTATTGTGCAAATCGCAAGCAAGCACAACTCTATTTAGTAAACAATTACTACATGGATGCTGAAACGCTGCCATTGGTCGCCTTGGCTGTTTGAATGCCTGGCACGTTGTCAATGGCTCTATTTTAGTCCGTGACATGCCAATTAGTTATTTAATCAGAGAAAAACAAATTTAGCCAAAATTCTCTAAATAGCATAGAGCCTGTTCATAATGACCACTAAACAAAAGTGATAACTACCAGACTCCTCAATATTCTAAAGTCTCCCTGCATATGTAATTTTGCAAGTTACAGTATGTGGAGGGAAAATGAGAAATAAAAGGGAAAACACAATATTACTCACAGTATTTCCAGACTTGTTGTTCCTTTCAGGTCTGGGAATTCTTGAATTTCCGTGGCTCCATTTAGGGAGCTGTGGAGTGTGGTTAGGACTCATTAGTTTGGTTCATTACGCCAGTACAGACAGGAAACCTAGCAAGCAGCTGCAGCAGCCTCAGAGGGAGCGAGCACGCGTGCACGAGAGAGAGAGATAGAGAGAGAGAGGGAGGGAAAGATAGAGAGAGAGAGAGAGAGAGAGAGAGAGAGAGAGAGAGAGAGAGAGAGAGAGAGAGAGAGAGAGAGAGAGAGCGAGGGCAGGCCTGTTTGATTGGGGAAGGCAGTTGCTGCAGTGCTCGGAGCTCTGTAATCTGAGGTAGACCAAACATTTGAGCTTCGGTACTTCATTGCAATGAGCTGTGATAACAGAGCGTGTCTAAAACACACATGCTTGGCTTCTGTGGAGAGAGCGCTGGTGGTGGAATCAGTCTGTAGCTGAACATGATTCATGTTCCATCATAGCCATTAATAAAATTCATAGGCTGGAACAAAGATACTGATTACAGGATAGACCTGTTGCATGCTATGTGTACTTCTGCAATGATATGCAATGTTGCATAATTTGCTCACTCTTCAGATTGTCAGAGTTCTGAAGATGGATGAACATTACACATGGAAATTATGACATGAAAAAACAAAACAAATGGTATTTTAGGGATTTAACGTGACACCTTAAGTGACATCCTGGAACTGCAATCAATCATTCGAATGAATTGCTAGTCTCACCCGAGGTAATTTCAACCTCTGATGGCAAATTATACTTTTAGGAAAATCTTTGCCTGTATCTCAGCAAATACATGCTTGAGTGTTTGTCTTAACAGGGTAAATATAGTCTTACTAAAACATTTCACACATTCATCAATGCACAAATTACATTTGACACAGAGAACTCACAGAGTATGCAGCTTCGGTAAGAACTGGAAAGCAGACCTGCCCACAAACTGGATTGGGTTCTCATAGAAATTTCTGAGGGAAATAAAGAGTGAATGAGAGAGTGAGAGAGAGACCAAAAAGTTCAAGCTGTCCGGGAATATGGTTAGCTTGATATATGAACAATTACAACAAAATTCACTTCTCTCACTTCTTTGTTCTTGAATTTCTCTGCAATATATTCTGCAGAGTTATATTACTGAATATTGAAACATGTGAATGTCATCCCAACGGACACATTTGGCCTAAGTATAAAGGAATTCCACACAGTTCAGCAGGATTATAGGACAGGCCCTTGGATGTGTTGGTAGGGACTCCCATATAAAAGGAGAGAAACTCACATGGTTTGGAGCAGTGGGTTTCCCACAAAAGCCCCCTCTGGGATGGCCTTAATATTGTTGTTGTGGAATCCCCTGTAACAAGCAAAATGTTCAGCTGTTCAGAAGTTGTCATGTATTGCAACACATCATGAGTCTTACTGTAATCCTACAGTGTCTGTGAAAAATGGACATTTGTTTCTTTATTGGATAAAAAAAACTTCACAGACGTTTAAAAGATCATAATCCAATTCATATTTCATTATTGCCTCAAGGGTAATAGTCATTATATCTTGCATGCACTCAGTATTTATCCTCAGTAAAGACAGACTTTATACTACAGCTTTAAAGACATAAGCCTCCATCTACATCTGGATCCCTCTAAATATGGTCTAATGGTTTTGTAAAGTAAAATAAAAATAATACAGCATATGTAGCATCTAATGGGTAGTGCCCGGATGCCTTGCAGAAGCACCTGTTGCGCTACACAAAAACAGCTGGAAAACACTTTGGGACACATGAGCCGGAAAGACTCCAATCTTCATTTAAGAGCATCTGCTGGGGTCGAGGCCGATAGCATCAGTGGGCCACGCTGTACGCAGTAAACGGGATTAGCAGGGAAAACGGGAACATTGCAGCCATACCAGGCGGTGGACATGAAGAGACTCTAGCAGACCCTGGCCCGATGGCTGAGATAGGTGACATGGGTGGGGAGGGGAGTGGGGGTGATGTTGGGGGTGATGTTCTGGGGAATACTCACAGTTCCTGAAGCTTCGCCAGGGTCCGGATAGCCACAGGGAACTCTTGCAGCTCATTGTAGTTCAGCTCTCTTTGAGATAAAAAAAAAAAGGGGGGAAACATACTCATACATTTTACAAAATTCAGGAACCATGAACCCTGCGAGAACAATAAACAACACTCCAGAAACAACATATCAGAGAAAATGGTTTGTACATTACGTCTCTAATGGAGATGACAATCTCCTCTATCTTTCAAAATATGTCTGTGCTGCATCTACGACATCCGCGGAGACTAGCGCTGTCAGAAACGGTGGTTATCAAAACCGAGGCAAGACGTTCACAAGTGGCTCTGGTTTACATATAGAATGCTCTCTGGGACTGCTACAGCTGTGGCAAGGTAACTGAACATTACATGACCCCCATCCCCTACCCCAACCCCCCTGCCCCCCTCCCACGCATTAAAGTTACGACGTGTATGTATTTCATTAGCACGCTGGGAAGCTCACGTAAAAGGCTTGACGCCGAGCACAAACAAGAGTGGTTGCCATGGACAATCGGCTTTATACGCAGGTGCTTGAACAATACGTTTATCAAAGTCTGCCCTTCTCTCCAGAGAGACTTCACTGCTTTTCTTGGATGTCTAATGTTTCTTTTCATCTTGCTTTCCACTCCAGGTTTCAAGGAGCAATTATTGGGGGGAAAATCCTATAATTGAACAAGAGCTGTAGATTTTTTTCTTTCTCTCATTTGTTTTTTTTCTTCCTATTTGTCATTTGCCCAGTAAATGAACAGTGCTTGAAAGGGAGAATGGGATGATGGTAAATAAAAGTAAATCGTCTGGTTTTTGGCTCCAGCGTCCTTGTCCATGGCCCAGCCCCTGTCGTCACCGCGTCCCGTCCCGCGGACTAAGAAAACAGAGGGCTGAATATACCTCATTATCCATGTAATTATGAGTCTTATCCCACAGTGTTAAGAGTAAGCTTTCAAAACAGTCTAAATGTTTATATATTTTTCCTTTCAGGGGAGAAAGAGAGAGAGAGCAAGAGAGAGAGAGAGAGAGAAAAAGAGAGAAAGAGAAAGAAATAAGGGAGGGAGCAAGAAAAAAAAGCCTTCTGGCTGGAGGCCACCTCTTTTGAAGTGAGCTTGCGAATGAGAAAGGACCTGGCTTGGCGGCTGGCCAGAGTGGGTAAAACACTCAGGCCTATGATAGAGAAATACACCCTTTAGCAAAAGCCAGGATCCCTCTGCTTCCCTCTTATGCACATATGATCCAGCAGCTGTGAAGTGCCGTCACTTCCCCCAAAAGAGCACTGTACCCTGCAAGCCCCCATTACCTAAGTTACGTCCCCACGGTCTGACTTAGATGTGTAAGACTAACTGGTGGTACGTCAGACTAAATATTTCACTGGTTATTTTATTAGAAACATGTTAAAAAAAGAGACCTGCAACATGTAACTCGTTCCACGAATAAATGTTTTAGTGTGACAACGCAAAACACAACAAACTATAACTCGACCAGTAAAGTGGGTGGGGGAAGAAATGAGTGTTACCAGCAAGCACAGGCTGCAATGTGAGGGTTTAATCTTTAGCACTTTCAAACATCAATCAGTTGAGGCTTTGAAAAAATATATAAATCCTAAATAAGCTTGAATAATGCTTTTAATTTCCTGGGCCAAGTGCACAGATTGAATCAGAGGGTGTGCTGCCTTTGCTGTTCCAATGAGTGCTATGCCCAACAACAACACTTTCAGGGGCCTGACTTCTTTTTGCCCACAGGGCCTGGCCACTTACACACACACACACACACACACACACACACACACAAACATACAGACACACATACACACACACACACACACACACACACAAACACACACACACACAGAGACACACACACACACACACACACACACGGCTCACATACCCGGGGCGAGCCAGGCCGCGGCCACTGATCCTGCCTGAGCAGATGGCATTGGCTCGGCCTCCAGCTCAGGTTACACGTAAGTGATTTCCTTCGCGAGGATTAGCGGGACATTCTGCCTACGCTATGACGGCAGTAAAAAAAAAAACTGATCTGATATGTGACCTGCCCTCACATTCGTGTTGTGCAGACCTCCTAGCCACAGTTGTAAACACTCTCAGTCTAGAGATTCTTTTTTAAATACATGATTTGCTTCCCACTAATGCATATTTCTTACCTAAAAGGAACACATACCTGAAATATACTCATGTTTAATTTATTTTCCATTGCATGTAGCATGTGTTTCTTTATGGTCTCTCTCTCTCTCTCTCTCTCTCTCTCTCTCTCTCTCTCTCTCTCTCTCTCTCTCTCTCTCTGTCCCTGTCTTTCCCTCAAGTACTCATTTTCCGTGAGTGTGTGTGCATGGGTAAGTTGGGTGTATACTTGTATGTTACTTTCAGATCTTAAATACTTCATATAAAGAATAAAACGTCATTCTTAACACTTCAGCGGGCCATTAAAAAAGCAGGTGTCAAACACTCAGTATCCTGGAGACCACCATGACTCCAGCATATGCTAAATCCTTTAAAGTAGAGGGTTCCCATACTTGCCATGATTTTTTTTCAATACATAACACCAGCAAATGCAGTTCAAATTGGCTTTATTATCCCAACCACATAAAACGTGTGTGTGAGAGAGAGAGAGAGAGAGAGAGAGAGAGAGAGAGAGAGTCTGAGGCAATGTATTTATGTTTGTCTCAGTTTCTTAGTTCTTAACAAAACTATATTCCTGACTTTCAAGAATATAAGTTTCACGCCAAGTAAAGAGTGTGCAATTACATTTATTTTTCAAAAAAAAAATCACTCAGCAAGTCGTTTAACATTTCATGGCATTTGTTCCTCATACTTTAGAGCTACTTGCATTAAACTGATAATCAACGTTGTACATATTAGTACACTGATATCTTTTGCACTACAATATGTCAAACCCCTTGGAGCTGGGATGTGAGACAAGTGTTCGCTGGCCAATTGGCACACATTCTATGACTGTGTGCCACCATACAGCTGCCATCAAACATTCCATGTTCCTCACATGCCTCAGATGTTGCCAGGAGAGTTCCGGAATGCTTCAGCATAGTTGAATCAACAAGAGACCACTTTGTGGCGGCTCCTCACTCAAGTTGCCCTTTTGCTCCGAGTACATGTGTACTCATGTGCTCACAAATGTTTTCCCGATATTCAAATGAAAGTTTTTGATGTTTTTGAGATGTTTTTAATTTTCCAGTGCTGACAGATCCAAGTTATTTGGTTTGCATCACTCTTTTCTTTTCTTTCTTTTTTTTAAAAAAACTTCATAAGCCATGTGCAGTTTAGATGAAAAATGATAATGAACCTGTCATACTGCAGTATGTAATTGAGCAGAATTGCACAGTTACTTTTAAGTAAACTTTATTAAAATCTTCCCCTTCATCAAAGGAATATTTTCAGTAAACAAAATACACTGTAATTGGTCAACCATGTCCAATGGTTTATTTGTGTATACACACACTGAAAGATTCAACATTAAAAACGTGTGTAAACCCTCAAATCTACCCTCCAATCTGTTTATTAGATTGACAGAATAATAACAGCACAATATTAAGACTATTATTTTGATTATTAGCAATTGACTCCATCAAAGCCATTTTTCCCTCTGTGTTCTTGAACCTTATTGTATCCGTTTTGTAATACATAAATGGGCTTACATTTCTTCAAGTAATTATGTTGATAAATGCATTTTATAGAAAACCCAAAAGGTCAGTCAGTTTAAAGTTGTGAAATGAAGGTTTTCCTCTTTAAGGCTTGAGTGATTTCAACAGTGTATTGTTAGGAAGTATCCGTCAAAGCTCTCACATAACAAACTACTTCCCAAGGGAGTTCCCAAGAACCATCATAGACGTTTTTACAGAATTGGAAACCCAGTATTTTACGATTGACATCATCAGTAGATACTTACAGAGTCTCTAAGCTATATAGTCCCTCGAAGCAATTCTGTCCCAGGGTTTTGATCATGTTGTTATGAAGATGCCTGGAAATCAAAGTGGTAATTATAATCAGAGTACACATTAAAACAATCGTTTGAAAAACAAACAGTATGATTTTGCTGGATACTAGCATGACCTCAATCATAGCCCCAATGTTATGCTTTGCATAGTATAATACTGCTTCTTTCTTATTCAAAATCCCCATTATAAACAATAGACCAGAGCATAGCTATCGTGTGATAATGAACAGCAACAAGGATTAAAAGACTTCCATTAAACCACCACTCTAAATGTCTTCATATGTCAGATTAAATGTCAAGCCTCTTTTGACAAGTTTTCCTTGTTACACAATGACTGTATATATACTGGTGTTACATGCCCCACTGCATCCCCCATTCAGACATAAGTACGGTGCAATAGATGTGTAGAATACACAAACATTCTACATAACTCTTTATAATTCTGGATTTATGTATACAACTTGCATGCATGAACAAAATCTATGCACATACGCATTGCATGCCTGCCTCCTTACTTACAGCACGACCAGGTTGGAGAGGTTGCGGAAGGCGTTGTCGGGGATGTGGCTGATGCGATTGAGGGCCAGGGTCATGGCCTGTAGGGAGGCCAGGTTATTGAGGGCTCCCGCTGGGATCTCTGTCAGCGCGTTGTCATCCAGCCAGAGATGCCGAAGGGAGCGAAGGCCAGAGAAGGTCTGTGGGGGGACCTCCATTATCAGGTTGGCATCCAGACGCCTGGGTGGACAGGACAGGATTGATTTAAGACGGCGGGTTAACAGACACATTCAAATGTGCATTTGAAATGAGCATATGATGTCACTAGACATTCAAAGATGTGATTGTGATCTTTTGAAAAGTTCTTGGTAGTATTCCACCCACGTTTGCTTTGACATAGATGAGAGTCTATCGTCAACAGTGGGTATCAATGATGAAAGAATTTTTTTTTCATTTAAATGGTTAATGTGTTATGGGCCTTTTGCCACTGGAGATATTTGGCCACCATCAAACTCTTCCCTGAAGTGACTGTTTGCTTCCAAATGGCCCCCATAGCTGTCAAATTAGTGGGCAAAAGGGCTGGCTCTAGACCCACTGATGCCTTTGTGACTTTAGTTCTGTGGGGGAAAGCCTCTTTTCTCCTTCTCCGCCACAAAGTCACTCCTCTACTTCCCGGGCGAAAACAAGGAATTCCTTATAAAGTTAAATTAAAAGAGAACAAAGAGAGGGAGAGGGACCCGCTGGAAAGGAGGGTGAGCCTGGTCCTCTCTACAGCCTGTTGTCTGGTAATTTTACATCTTGGCTTCGAGACCCCACTGCAATACTTACGCCAGAGCACCATCACGCTGTTTTCCTTCCACTCTTTTGTCTTGCCCCTCTGTGTAAATCACAGGTCCTGAGGCTTCTTGAGTGCCATTAAGGATGATTTATACCTGTGCTTGATGAAGCTATATTTAACTGTACTAGCACTGACATGCTCACTGGCACCCTTTCTCTGCCATGAGCTTCAGAAAAACCCTGATTGCAAAGCTCTCAGGCCGAGAGAGCATAGTTCCTGCTTCCTTAACCTGATCTGCCAGTAAAATCCTGGCTGGGCAAGAAAAAATAAGTGAGGGGGAGACACATTAATTGCAGGTGAATCTCCCTGGATGGTTTTTGAGGAGGTTTAATCAGTTCAGACGTGTACAGTCGCCACTATGAAGATTGGTCATTGACCCAAACCACATGAAGGCATAATTCAGATCAATCCTCCTCACTCTGTCATTTTGTGTCAGCAAATCTGTGAAATGCCTCACCACCAATTTCTAATTTGAAGGATTTCCCTTTACTTACGATGGCTGTGTGGTGTGAGAACTGCAGTGCAACTGATGAGTCACATCCAATGGAAAGTTTTCAGTGAAAGATGGTGAGCCAAAGTAAAAGCTGAAAACACGCATGCGATTGCAAAAAGGAGGGGGGAAAAGGAAGAACAGTTGAAAGCTGTGAAAGGCAGAGAGGCAATCAATGACTTCTGGAAATAATTGAAGGGGCAGGCAAATGGAATTCGTCGGCATATCAGGGGGATCGAGGAGAACCTCCTCCTCTCCTCTTTGGTTGTGGAGACCTTGATGTCTCCACAACCAAGATAAATGTGAAGCCCCCCCCCCCCCCCCCTCCCCTGCCACCCAACCCCCCCCCCCCCCCCCCCCCCCCGTGTCAACAAGTGGCCTCTTTGATGTAATGGATGTACCCCCCTTTCCAAATCGGGGCATGCGCCTGGAGACTCTGCAGGCCTTCCTCCCATCGGTGATGTATGACAGCGCTTGGACATGTGGGGCCGGTGTGATCACTTCCTCTGCATTCTTTTCCCACCGGACCCCCTCACACTCATTGGTTTCACCCTGGCCTCTGTTACCCTCCCCATCACTCCAATGCTTGGGGTTAAGTTCGGAGCTAAAATTAAAGTGTCACATTGTGACTTGAGTAATTCTTTGCACTTGATCTGGGGCATTTCATTCACTACGGAAGGACGTGCAGGCGGTTCAAAAAGTGTTTGGACAAGATAAGGATTTAGGCAAGAGGACCATTAAAAATGCTGTTCAATGAAAAATATTTGTATTGCCTTGAGGAATCATTTTTGTCAGTTACATCAAAGTCTGAACGATACGTTGCCCCCTGTCCCTCCAATAATGAGAAACAAGGAAAAGTAAGATCATTCCAGGAGACGGAGGGATTTATCATCACTGTTGAAAACATCTCAGTTTGCCTCGGATGTGGTTTCAGGGCAGTTGTACTAAGTGATGCCTTCTTTTCTTTGCGTTTTCAGAAGATGGGAATCTGTGGCTGCAGGGAATGGGGTCTGTATGCTGCTCTTTGAGGAGGGCTAGATGAGATCGGCACCCTTCCTTGCTCCCCTTCTAAGCCTGGCTCTCTCCTCTCTTTGTCAGGCGCCAAGCAACACCAGTTTCGAAGCCCCCCTCTAGTAATTAAGTGATCTCTCCGTCTTATCATTAGCCAAAATTACACGTTTTGAACTTATCAAATGCCTTTTACTTTGCGTGTGGGTGTGTGTTTGTGTGTGTCTGTGAACCCTCGCATGTGAATGTGTATATTAAGATGGAGTGTTTGAGGTGGGGGAGGGGGCTTTGGGGGGAGGGCGGGGTATTAAACACCTTGCTCAATCATCCCTTCTTTTGTTGGGTGGGTTTGAAAGTGAGCGTGAGCTTGGCGCGCAGCCAACTCTCAGCTGCGCTTCAGGGAGGCCCTGGCCACAAGTTACCGTCTGGAGTCATTGGTGGAACCAGGCATGTCTTCCATTCGGAAAAACTCTGTTGGTGGCAAAGAAATTAAATTTGTACGCCATGACTCTAATGAAAACATCCTCGCAAGGTAAAGGAAATGACCGAATGGATATTTACATGGAATTATTCATTTGGAAAACAGGGGCCTGCAAAGCCTTGGTGGTATTGTGCAGGGGAGGCCAAAGCAATTTGATGGAATTGAGGGTAGATGGACCTGGAACAGATGGAATAGACCAGCTGAACCCCTGGACAATATTTAGATTCTGACCTTTTCATGGGGAACTGGTTAGGATGGGGCATGATTCCGATTAGGAGGGAAATGGCTGGAGTGCAGGGAGAGGGAAGAGTAACTGATGGAAAATTGGGTTCCTTCACAGCTCATTGAAGATCTCTGTGCTCTTTTTCGGGTGCTGGATTGTCTGGTGGTTGCCTCATGGGTTCCAGATGGGGGCTCACAAGCAACCCCCAAGCACACGTCTTCCACTCGCAAAGTTTGATATCAAAATAACCCACAGACTTGCTCCTCTAATGTACTTACCTTTCCCTAACTTTCCTGGGCCTTATCTGAGACTGATCCAAACCTAATTATTCAGGCCAATGGAAAGGTTTCAGTACATGCTTCAGAAAAAAAAACGAAGACTTTAGTGATTATTCATCTGTGTTGTTTTGCCACATTTTCGGAGAAAGGAGCATGACAAATTATGCAATAGTTTTAGAGCTATTTCCCCCCTTTTCGACAACTTTTAACATCTGCTACGTAGTATTGTTAAAACATGAGTTTCCTCGAGTTATTACAAAAAAAATAGCTTGACCGAATTCTCTGCTTGACACTTGTACAGCCATGGAACACCTGTTTTACTATCACCCTGTGTGCTATAAATTGTGAACTCGATCCTCCCTGGTGGAAGCTGTTTAATGAAGGCCTTAATGGTCCTAATAGGCGAATAAATAACCCGGCTTTCCTGCACTGGTTCTATTACATGTACTTGCCAAGTGTTACCTCATGGCTGGGTTACAGTAATAGGCAACTCTATCCTAACTGCAAATTATTGCATCTGATAGATTGCCACTAAACAAGTTGTTTGCTTCCCCTTCGCCATATGATTCACAGCTTCCTCTCTCTCTCTCGACGAGGGTCCTTGGTTTTACTTTGTGCTTCTGGAAGCATCAAGGAGGAACATTTTAGAGATTGAGTCGATAGCTTTATTTTTCAGCACCTTCTCAATTACCTCCCAAAACAACTTGGCTTCACATCAGTTGTCTGGTTTCAGCTAAGTGTGAGTAGGATTGCCATGTAGGAGCTTGATTCTTATTTAAAGCTTTCACACGAAACCTTTCACTGATCAAGAGATGTTTTTTGTGTCTTTCACATATTGCATTTGGAAGGCTATCATGTCATCAAATACAATAAAGTGTTCTGCTGTCATTTTTGTCCTAATTTGGACCCCTGTAGAAGTTTAGCCTATGTCATAATTCTCACCCCTGCAGAACTACATGTTTGTCATGTGCTGCCACAGTGAAGGAACATAATGCAAAAGAACCAGCAAAACATTTTAGGGTATCTGATTGGTAACTTGCAATACCGTTCAACTGTATATGTCACCAGAAGGTTTGTTTCATGATATTTTGGAAAGAGATTCATACTCACAAGGACAGCAAGTTGGGTAAGTCCCATGGGTCTTCACTGGGTAATCGCTCGAGCTGATTATTCTGCAACATCCTAGACAGGAAATATGAAATAGTTCCATATTACTGTGTGGTTTGAACTAAATGGTGTGGAGTATTTCTGAAGATTGCTGACTCTGTTCAGGAGTCTGGGCTTTGTTGATGTTTGCGTTTTGTAGCAGCCTTAATAGTTTTCTGATTACTCGAGCTCTAGACTTTATTTTTTGTCTCCTGTGTTTTCAAGATCTAGAGTAAATACTCTCAGTACTGACAGCCATTCATCATGTGAGACACACCAGTGTGGTAAACCAGGCCTGAGGAGACTAAGAGAAAGACTCAAGCTTTACGAAACTCTGCACGTTCTTCTATTTATAAGTTAGTCAGCCCCCCCCCCCCCCCCCCCCCCCACACACACACACACAAACACACCTCATTCAAGGACTCAGAGAGACTATCACCAAAGCATCATTTGAGCATTCTCTTGTGAGGAAATAGTGCACTATCACAGAATGTGCGGCACGCATTGCATGCTGGTCTGACTCCTCCGTGCAGGGTTATTATTTACACAGGAGGCCAAGAGCGTTGTAAACTTCCTGACATCAATCAGTCGCAAGATATTATTTCATTCACCGCGTGGTGTTCCTTTTCAATGAGAGAAACCAGAGGAGAGGGAGGGGTGGAAGAAGGCAGAGAATTAGAAAGAGAGAGATGGGAGGATAGGAGAAAGAAAGAGAGATAGATAGAGAGAGAGAGAGAGAGAGAGAGAGAGAGAGAGAGAGAGAGAGCGAGAGAGAGAGAAACTCCTTGGGTGGGCTGCTGATGTCATGCTCACAGGCCTGCTGAATGAAAAGGGAAGAGGAAGCAGTGAACAATAAATGTGCCGGCTCTTTGAACAATGCAAATGATTCCAACGTGAGACCTTGCCGTCTGAGACGATAGGGCTTAATTACGCAGCAGACAGCTTTATCATGTCCAATCGACTGAAACCCCTGACATTTGAGCGTGCAGCATAAAGTTGCTAGTGTTTGCAGTATAAAGCACGCCTTTGTGGCCAGGACGCCTTTATCAGGCAATCATGGTGCCACAACAGCCATTGTGCACTTGGACTTCAAATGGCTAACACTGAGATGATGTCAGAGAGGGTTTTTCATTTTTTCATTCAAATATGTTTTTTGTACTTCAAGAGTCATTACAAAATCACAAAGATTTTCTTTTTCGCGAAAATGCGCTCTACTATTTTTGTTTGGTAAAGAATGCATAGATAGCTTAGCTAGACATGACTATTATTCTACGCAGACTTCAAACATTCTTGGTTGGATAACACGGTGGTTGTTTTGCTTGATTCATATATCAAAGAGGTATCCGGTGAGAACACCATGGGACCTTGAGCCAACCTCAAACAAGGTCAGCTGATGCTGAGATCCCTCTGACGGCAAACAAACGTAATAAATAGACGTGGAAATGAGCTGGTATTGTTAACTCCTCCAAGGTTGAGCTGGGAGTGATTTTCAAGCCAACAGTGTGCCTTGACCTCCAGCCATCTGGGTATTCAATTTTCAGTAATGACATAATAAGCCTCAGGTTTACTGCCATTTTCTACAAACAGTCAGGACTAAGATAAATAATTATTTTTGCATGCGTGAATACACACATACACTCACATTCTCTCACATAATAACCTTTGAAAGACCTTAACACTTTGACAAGACCATTACAGAAATGCCAATGTGATTTCCATATTGCAAAGTGGGACATTTTTGCATATGAGTTGTTTGATGTGTGACATTTGCTTCCCGGTACTGGATCCTTGAAATCCAAAAACTTAACAACTTTATCCAAGTCAATCAGAGAACCCCCCACTCATTCCCACCCCCACTCCAACCCCCGTTTTTGTGCAGATATTTGTTAAGGTCACGTCTGGGAACATCCGCCGCGCGAGAGGCAGTAAAGGGATCCCGCTGTCCTTTAAGCGCCGAGTCCCCTGGTGATGGATCTGACAGGCCCAGGGACCCTGATGAATGAGCGGGCAGGGAAACATACTCCTCCCGCCCCAGTTCTCCCTGGAGACGAGCCGCGCAGGGAGAAAAGATAGTAGCAGATCAGGTGTCCGCTCCTCCAAGGCAGTGGAGGAACCAAGGAGACAGCGCCATGCAGCCCCGGGAAGCAGAATCTGATCGCCCGACCCATTCATTGGAGCACATCACTACTGTTCCTGTCCCGCTCCTCTGGGCCGCTCGAATAAAACACGTTTGTCGGCTTAAAACAAACACATAAAGGCCTTATCTACTTCCGTATCATCCCCTCCCCCTTCTTTTTAGCGCTTTGATCTTGGAAGTGTATTTGTGTGTTGCCGTTTTCATGTGGTCTGAGGACCAGCCTTCCTTTATGCTCTCCAAGAAAGTAAGACTCTGTGAAAAAAGGCTGCTATAAAAAGAGTGTAGAGGACATCTGTCACTGATACATCTGACCCATGCATATCATTAGCATGTAAATGAAATGATTACAAACTAACATTTTTTTTTTACTTTCTGCTCATGTGTTTTCATTTTGGCTGTGGTAAAAACGCCCACAAAACATTAGACACAAAAGACCAAATAGAAAATGTTACCAAAACATTTTTTTTTTTTCGAAATGAGGCATATGAACCTCTGGCAGACAGTAAGCGATCGTGGGCCTGCATGTAAATTATGACATTTTCTGGAAGTACTCAAAATGAATATTCTGTTTTTTTTTATGTTTCAAAAGCGCACAAGCTAGGGTACTTACAGAACTTTGAGGTTGTAGAGGCCTTGGAACACCAGTCCAGGGATGTGTCTCAGGTGATTGCCGGAGAGACGCCTGGGGGGAGGGAGGTGGGGGGGTGGGGGGGACAAAGACATAGTTTGGTTCACTTGAAGTCCAAAGCAGTGATGGCTTTAGCAGAGGTCCTTCTCTGGCAGATTCATGAAAGTTTGTGTTTTTTGAAGGCTGGGGGGATTGGAAACACTCACTAACTTTCAACTGCACAAGAAACCTACAGGGACCTGAGGAGCTCACTGACACTCAAGCTCTTCCACAGCTGGAGTTTCAGGACTTCTCTCTCTCTCTCTCTCTGTCACTGCCTTGCTTTCTCATTCACTTACTCACTTCTGAATTCTTATTTCTTTCAGTTCTTAAAAATGTAAGGCTAACTTCTCAAATAATATCCCAATAATAGCAGACCAACAGTAATGCTAACAAACCTCTGTGTATTTTGCACATGCCTTACTAATTAATCAATCATGATTCATTGCACGACACCTGTTTCTGAGGAAAATAGGGCAAATGAAATGAAACTGGACCTGTTGTGTGAATGAAAGTTTTGTTCGGTCTCTTAGACCTCAGTGTCAGGAGTCAAACCCTCATATCAATCTGGGCCCTTGGGGCATATGGAAGAAAGCCATCTCGGGATAGAGAGGGAAACTGAACGCCTAACAGCTGTCAACTTGCCCGTTTGCGCAAATCAATTTGTTTATCAAATAAATCACCTAATAACCATTTGTATCTGTTTGTATGGGTGGCACTGTCAAAAGAGTTCCTCTGGCTTACGGGCGTGGAAGGGCAGTCTAAACATAAATCTGGCCTCTGGTGAGCACAGACCACCCATATGTCTCACACATCTCGCCCATTTCTTCCCCCAACTTTTGCTCCCTTTCTCACATGTGAAGGCATGGCTCCCATTTGCCAAGGCATCACTTTTTGAGAGAAAGAGAGAGACAAGAGACAAAGACAGTGAGAGAGAGTTGAGAAAGTTTTGTGCACTGTGGCCCTTGTTCAGCCCTTTTCGTCAGACTAGCAAACGTGATGGATATGACAGCTCTGGCCAAAACAAACCTGCCCTGTCACAGAGAAGGCAGGCAGCACTGGTGAAAAGTGCCTGGCGTGTCAGCCGAATAGACGGACAGCTTTTCACTCAAGCTCGGCCGGTGCAGGATGAAGTCAGAGCCTCGCTCCCACAGGTGCCAGATCACAGGCCACGGTTGCTATTTCTGACACAACGCAAAAGGGGTGCCGGGACACAAGCATTTGTTTCCGTGGAGAAAAATATGAGTGTGAGATTTGGAGGCAAGACAGGAGTTTGGTTGCTTTACCTCTCCCTGTGTAAATAAGAGAGATGTTTTCAAGTGGGTAGGAAATTAATCACACCACTAAAACTTCCCTGGACACCACTCAGACTTGTTTGGACCCAGTGGGCAAGCAATCATTTCACTATGTCACCTCAAAGAGATCTGCAACAAATCAGGGAAGATGTTGCACTGAGACATATAAGGACTTAGGCCCCCCTTTTTGCCAATCACCTGCTTCAATAATCAGTGGCGTCTGTCTTTTTACATGCAGATCTGTTTCATAAATACATTCTCAGATTCCACTGGGTTTGGCCCCATGGGCCCTTTTAAATCTGAGCTTTTTCAAAGGTTCCATCTTCAAGGGGAAAAGGCAGAGGTTCTGACATCAATAAAAGTAATCCGCATTAACGTGCAGCCCACAAAAAGACTCTCAGAGCCATTGTTTTGTAACTCGCATTGGCTTGCATGCTTTTGTCCTCATCCAACTTCTTTTCTTTGGTCCGCAAATCAAAGTGCCGTGATTTCAGTTAATGGGCTTTAAACGTTAAGATTGTGGAAGGTGAGAATGAGAAAAACATGGTATCGGCATAGATTTAAAAGGTGAAGTGCACTGGGAGATCCTCTGAGCTTTAGGACTAGGACAACATGTGAAGTGAAAACAATGAAAAGATTGTTTTCCTTCAAAAGCCAAAATGAATCAGTTTTGCTTGATTTGACTTGTATTGAGATGCTACACTTCTTTCTTGGCTTTAAAGGAAAAAATACACTTTCTTTTAGCCACAAACTGACAAAGTAATAAAGCTTTTTGCGTAGAGGAGGTGTTAGATTAAAATATTTCTATGTGGTTTACGGCTTTTATCACTGAAGAAAGTGTTGCAGGGAAACAGCTGCTGGGGCATATTGCCGCCAACTGAAATTGAAACTGTGCTTCACATGTGGAGCCTGCAGTTTGCTAACACAAGTCAGCTATTCACACACACTTCACCCTACTCAGCCATGGCCGATATGTTATTGGGTAAGTCTAACAATTGGAATGACAACTGTAACACAGGAAGATGGACAGTGGTGTCACCTTTTATGTTGTACTTAAGAGATGTAAACATGTACATGTACACGTAAAAAGGATTTAGCTGTTGATAATGCAACAACTGCCGATTCATGGTTACACTAAATAAGCTAAAATTGTTCAAACAGGGTGTTAACTTGTAAATGCAATTATGAGATAGTATTTACAAGGTCATTTATATAACAGTGTGTTACCTTGTATTACTAAATATGTGGTAAACTAATAGACCTGGTGGAACGGTTCAAAGGCTATACCCATTTTTATGTTTAAACTTGGTGTCAACTGGCAGTACTGTTGTGTTTCTGTGTGGAAAGAGGCCTCTTGCAAATGTAAGCAGCGATGACAACGAGCAGCCCGCAGTCAGACACAGGGAACACAGAGACGGATGGATAGCATTAGCCACATTCAGCCCAGCATCTGTCTCCTGTTAGATGCTTCATTGGGGGCCAAAATACCGTAAAACTTTAATCATTCTCTTTTTGGATTTAATTTGGTTTTGTTTGGGGAAAAATAATTGCAGTTGTAACCGAGAAGAATACTGTGATAGAGGGGGGGGGGGGGGGGGGGGGGGATGTTGGCGGGAAAGAAAAATAAGGCCTTGATAGGCATCACATTTTTGCAACACTCACACAATATTTGAAATCCCTCTTTTCACCCCTTTTAATTCCATTACATCATTGGGTTTTAAAAAAAAAAAGGTTTCATAGCTTTCAGTACTTAAAAACTTTATTTTGTTCAAATTGAAATATAATTTATGTGGACAGTGTGAACACTTAATTTTATGTAAATAGTATTTATGTTGTGATCTGTTGATCCTAAAATGTGGCATAAATCGAATCCTTTCCAAGCATCTTGATTTGTTTCCTATTAAGTGGAGTAACCAGAACCACATTGACATTCACAGTGCTTTATTTATATATTAGACTTATCTGTGAGTGTATGGTATTCAAAGGACGCCTTTGAGCCCAGGGTAAATTGCCGTCTGAGGTTGGGCCAAATATTAATCATAAACTGTTCAGGCACTAAACCGAGTTTATAAGAAAGAGATGCATAAACTCTGCATGAAAACATTAGGGGACCAGGCATCAAGGCTGTCCTCACACTTTGCACATTTTGTCCTGACAGCAATGTGTTTTTTGAATTGAATCCAATAGTAAATAACCACCTTGTGAAGGAAAGGTCAGCCAGAAAGTGCCGAGATTAGCTAATTAGATCATTCTAGCAAATTATAACCCTTCTCAACTAATCATGATGGCAGCCTCCACTCCAACTTTGGATAAAAACTTTTGATGGTCTGATAGTGTTATTGGAAGGTTGTGCACTCATATGATCAGAATGTGTAGTCATGTTGGCTAATTTGTTCTTTTTAAGTTAATCATTTGTTCTTTCTAAGTTAATCATTTTCAAGAAAAGTAATTGAGTTCTCAGTCCTTTACCATATGAAGGATCAAAAAAACACCTGTGTAATCCTTGTCCAAAGAGACACTAAGAGAAAGACGCCAATGGCATTATCTTCATTACTGTGTACCTACGTACAGACACACGTCATTGAGGAGTGAAGGTACCGTTGTCTGATGAGTCTGCTTTTAATCCGTGTTGAAAAGTGCTACGGGCAGTGGGGTTTAGAGAGGGCATAAGGAGCAGACCTGACCTGATCTGATGAAAGCCATGATGAGGTGATGGATAAAGTGAAGTCATGGAAAACAGGAGAAATGAGGTACTTTCATGAGTATGATAATGTGTTTTCTGTTTTTTTATATATGTTTAAAAAGAACTGAGAGAAAGGAGAGAAGAAAAGTAATGAAAAAAAGGCGGATTGAAACCCACTGATGTGATGAGTAAATGTGTGAGGCACTAGATGGCTCGAGGCTATAGCAGTGGAGATAGTGAAAGAGAGAGTCTCTCCTGGCCCCAGAGCGGGCTAACGCCTCTCCCACCAGACATGTGTTTTTATCTCAAAATGGAAAGATGAGGAGGGGTGAGTGATAGAGGGATGAGTGATAGAGGGGTGAGGTTATCTGGGGATGGGCGAGGAATCCACGCCAACTCCTATCTGCTCCAAGTGTCGGGGAATAGCTGTGGTCTGGTCAGACTTGGCTAAAACAGGCCGCACAGCAATAATATCACACTTCTGTCACGTTGTTTTGATTGTAGAGATGTCCCACTTGGCCTAGTATTGCCCAGTATTAACCTCTGTAGGGATTGTGGGGGAAATTTATGGTCTTGGTGAAAAGGGAGGGGGGGGGGGGGGGGGGGTTGGTTGCTGAGATGGTTGGTTTGTGTTTGCCTGTTCATTCTCCATCAAAGCAGATGGTATGGGCCTTGGAGACATCTGTTGCAAACAGCGCATAACACGTTGCTACTGTGCAGAGTGCAAAACGGGAAGGAAGCTTCTATCAACATTGAAAGAGCGCTCTTAATCTTTATGTCATCTGACGATGTTCTACACAGCCAGTCTCTGCTTGCCCCACAAACACTGAGATGGTTGTGTGGCTTTCAGTTATTTCACTCATTCTGTTTTTAGATCATTTCGTTTAGCTTGAAAACTTTAGGTTGTGGGAAATGCAATTGTTATTGTTTGACCTGATATGCTTTTCACACATGCATAACTGAATTTAGAAGTGGCCCACAACTAAGAAAGGACTGCATACTGATTCTAGCATTAATATAAACAACAATCCTTAAAGCAAATTGAAGAATTATATTATTTTACATTAAAACATATAATATGTCATATTACATAATTTAAAAAAAAGAATGGTTCCGGATTGCCATATCATCAAAATGCCATGACAGTGATAAAACAAGACATCCATCCTCTCTTTCATGACATGTGAAGACAGTGTGGCTGATAGCCAGACAGTTTGACTAGACTTCTCGTCTGGGCCCCTTTAAATATTGCTTCATGCTAGTTTTCCTCACACAGGCTTTAATTAAAGGTTATTTATTTGGAGGGTGTGTACTGTACCTGTTGTCAGTATTAAAGGTGGATTAGATTGGGACCAGATCAAACACTGCAACTGGAGTCATAATAACAGGGGACGGAGATCAGTGAGGAGGCAAAGTGCTTCTAAGAGTTTGGTGGAGTCAATTACATTATGAGGCTGTGTAAGTTTTAAGATATCTAAGTTGTGAAATGGTTGGGGGGAGGGGTAGCTAGAGAGTGTAAGTAGCTTTGTAATTGGATACCAACTATCTGTTATCAAGGCATTTAGATGCACTTTTGAGTCGAATGAAAGGAAGTGGGGAACGATGGAAGAAAGGACTAATAACTGCATTTCACAACAACAGTGACATACAGTTTGCTATAAAGTCAAAAAATATATCTCACTTGCAGTCAATCAGTAAACTATAATCATTGGCAGTGTAAGGCATAAAAAATATGACACAAGACTAGAACATCATGCTATTCTGTTACTTTGCGTGATACATCTGCTCTGCAATAGAACAAGGTAAAAGTCTATTTAGAGGACTGAATTTAAGGTATCTATCTAACATACACTCCTGGCATAGCATATACTCTCCCTTCATTTCAAATCATTTTTACTTTTTTTTCAAACTAAATGCCAAGAGATGACGCTTTGACTTTGCAGTCAGTCTTCCACGAATGCACTTATTTTTCGTGGAAGCATGAACTTTTTCTGGATAATATTAACTTGTTGCCTTGCAGGCTTTGTCTGAAAGCTGTTAGAGATGTAAATTTTGTTGAATTCCCTTTAAACCACCACTTTCTTGGGAGCCTGTTCAACTTTGGATGTCAGAGGGATTTGAAGTGAAATAATTTTGGTCAGTGCGCTACTTTGAAGTCATTTAACTTCCAGTAATATCACTGGCAGTTGTTGCCTGCCCTAGGGCCGATTCTATCCATCACGGTCTGATTCATTTTAGTAGCAGCAAATGTTTTTCTTTTCCCTACTGTCATACAGTAAGTCATATGTTGTTGTTGAACAATATAACCTTAATAAAACAAATGAACTGTGAGGTTCAAACACATCAAACAGTAAGAAAATATTAGTTATCCAGTGGGAAATATAATATTTTACTTTCCTTGCTTTTTGTGCAACCAGAATATCACAATAAAACAGCATGGCCATAATAAATAGTCTGCATATTGCTTTCTGATCTCTCCCTCTCTCTCTCTCTCTCTTTCTGATGAATGTATTAGTATCTTGTCCATTCCTCTTTGCAAATGAGTCTATTACGGACACTGTGTGTGGTGCTCTTGTGCTGCTCCCTTGGCTGGGCTGATCTGAGGGCCACTGCATTGAACAAGACATGTTACAAATTACCCCACCGGCTCCGTGTGGCTAATGGCATTGGCAACACGGGCGGCCTAACTGATTCCATATGGCCTCGACAGACACTCAATGACCCAATTTATGGTTTATTATAGCTTGTCTCTGCAGGGAACACCTCCAGAACTCTGTGGTAGGTAGCGTACTGTAGCATGGCATAGTGTACACTCCGCCTCTCGTATCCACCTGTAGCAAGGCCGGCCCCAGGCTGAGACAAGCTTTAGGCGTGAACGAGTTAGTTTAGGCTCCGAAACACTCGTGAAGATTTCTGGGTATTTTCTCTTACGATTTGTTATGAGTACGGGATATGGTCATGTACGGGGAACATGCGATGTGACAAGTTGTTTGTTGGTTCTGCCCTGCTTAGAGAGTGGGAACTGAGCTCACCCACTTAAACGCGAACTCCAGTGAAAATACACACACACACACAGACATATACAAATACACACAGGGAGGCACACTCCTACGTGAGCACACATACAAACTTCCATGAGTTCATCAAACATTTTCTGGGGCACTAATAAATACAATTCACCCTCAAAATCGAAATATTAATTGGATGACATCCCCAAAGGCAGAAGTACTATCATCAGATGTAAACAGAACAGACGGTGCCAGTTCTCATCAAATCTGCTTAAGTGAAGTTTGCTCCCAAATGTGTCACATTACTGGAAATGACTAATACATTTCTAACTGCTTCTCAGTGCTTAACAGATTTTACTGAGGTTAAAAAGTAAACACTTTTTTTGTTCAAATACACAAATTAGACGAGCAAATATACGCAGGCCAGATGTGAATTCCTATCATTATACCCAGGCACATGGGCATGCGCACTGTGCTGTGGTTTGTGTTTGTAAATTGACAGGACATTTTGCATACCTAGCGCTCGGATTTTACCATGGTTCATGATTTCGTGGAACCACAGAATGAAAAATAAATCTATTCATCACAGCTGGAGGAAAAAAAAAGCAAAAACGCCAAAAAAAATCATTTGATTACATGAACAGCGTAGCCTCTCAGATATTATCTTTCAGCATGGAGAACCTCTCCGTTCTCTCCTTTTTCATCTTCAAAAAGGATAAACATGCCATAAACTCTGCTTTATGGCAGTCACATCCTTTTTGGAGACGTTACAAAGGAACAAACACCACACATAAAATGTTACGACATGCAAGTGTACCATAGGGACCACTATAAAAGCCGGTCTCCTTAGAGGCAGGAGCCTTCCAAAGACGTGACCGCTCTATTTTGCTTTCTGGGATGATACTCATAAAAGACCTGAGTGAGCACAGTAAACGCAGCTCTGCGTCCAGCTCATCTCTCTCTCTCTCTCTCTCTCTCTCTCTCTCCCTCTCTCTATCTCTCCCTCTGTTTCTCTCTATCTCCCTTTCTCACTCTTTCATCTCCTCTATCAACGTGCACTGAAAGATGAGGGACAGTGAGGGAGGGTAGGGTGGAGGAGAAGAGAAAAAAAATGAAGCTTTCGCTCCGTAGGCATCCGTAATAAAAACATCATATGCAGGCGCTTAGCTGTGTACACAGCGCAGCGCAGATCTAAAGGCAACAAGTTGAGCGCTCATCACGGGCCGCTGGGTAGGGCCGGGGGTCTGTTGGTTTCATCAGGTACTGGGGCTGGACATGATGGGGGGAAGGGTGCAAAAATTCCCCCACCTAATCTCCGGAGTGCGGTGAGAGGAATTAGTTCAGGCAGTCATGGCGTCACTACAGGTCATGTCACTGAAGAGACTACACACACACACACACACACACACACACACACACACACACACACACACACACACACACAAACACACACACACATACAGAGCCAGGTGCACAAACAAATACTCATGAGCAGACACCCCCTTCTCTCCAAACACACCTCCACACACACACAAAGGCATGCATGCACACACACAGACACACACACACACACACACACACACACACACACACACAAACACACGCACACACACACACACACACACACACACACACACACACACACACACACACACACACACACACACACACACACACACACACACAGATTTCTACAAGCCCACACCTTATTCATCTGCTTTCATCAGTGAGCATTAAGTGACCACCACACACAACAAAGACAATGGGGAGCTGCAGGTTAGCCTCAAGGGCCTTTTGGCCATTGCCCAAATAAACAAACCTTCTAGGTTAACCTCAGGCATCCGGTCTGAGTGAGCACACTTCCCAAATGGTGGTGAATGGTCTCCACTGGGTGCTAGCGCTAGCGGTTCTAGAGTTACACAGTGCTCCACCATTTAACTCCATTAGCTGTTTTGGTATGGTTGAGGAGTGGAGTGATTTGGTGTGGTTTTGCCTCAGTGTAGAAGGCTTGCTTATTGTATCTGCAACTGAGAGAGATTTTGAGTCAGTCAGGAGTCAGGACAGATAAGAAACCTGCATTGTGTTCATCAACATTGTTCTATATGCAACTCCAAAATAAATCATATAATTTTGTTGATTCATAAATAGTTTTAAGGCAAGTTATATATTCATTTTTGTAAGATCCTGTCAACTGAGCTGTCTAACCTTCTGTGTGCATTATTTCTGGGTAAATTTTACTGTCATCCTTCCTAGGGGAGATCATTTAGAAGGCATACTATGTCTGCAGAAAAAAGTATTTTTACAAATTGCATTCTTATTTAATGTCTTGCATCTTTCACAAAGATATGCTTGGCAGACACATGACCTTGAAGACCAGATTGCATGAAAGGCTTCAGTGATTGTCGGATGCAGATGCAATTATTTTCATATGTTGGGAAGAGGCACCAGTCAACTATGAGTCAAGCTGAGTAAGATGTTATTAATGCCATTTTAATGTCTTATACACATTTGCTTGGAAATGAATCAAAGGATAATATGTATGTTCCTGTGTATGTAAAGATCTGTTCCTGAGTATGTAAAGATGTTGCTTTGTTGATCTCTATTTGTGATAGTACCATTTCAGAGAGTACCATGATCAGCATAAAATGTATTTAATTACTTTAGATGACTGCAAATTCATGTTGAATCAGTGTGTAATGATACTATCCGGGTTGGGCCTTTAACCCTGTGGGAGCACATCTGTAATTAATGTTGTAGTGTTTGTATCTATGCGTGACAATGTCACTTTATAGACTTCGCAGACTTGAAGGGTATTAAATGAAGTCACATCAGTAGAAAATCAACAGAGGAATATAGCGCAATTATTTATGTAATGTATTATTGTTGTCTTTCTAGGTAAAGGATATGAAATGCTCTGATAATTCCAGGTATTTATTTTTAAGAGGGGCTGAAATAAATAACACATGTCTAAATACCCTGTCATAAAAAAATGATCAGATGCACAAGCTGAAATTGAGGAGGTCAATGGACATGAAGAGCACACAACTAAAAAATCCTCCCAATGCGCCCTTGTGATTATAAGCAATTTTGACAAACAACAATTTTCTCTGTAGTGAAGTTAGTTGTTTTTCCTGGATTTTGCCCCTTAGGGTAAAATCATCCAAGGGCATTGTTCTATCAAAGAGAGACAGAGAAAGAGTGTGTTTTGAGGAGAGTGTGTGTGTGGGGTATTCTGCAGTCATTTCGGCCTCAGACAGAGGGAGCAGCCTTTTGCTTTGACAGAGAAACCATAAATATTGATATCTGTAGAATATTACATTTCCTCCCCTATCCCCCCCCAGCCCCACTTGGTTGCTGGCATGTGTGGCGTGTCCATGACACTCCTCTGACAGTGCCAAGCATTTTCAATCACAGGCATTTGTCTCCGTCGTAGATTTCTTTTCCTTTGTTTCGTTCATTCTCTCTTTTCTTTTCTGGTCTTTTTTTTCTTTTTTTTCACATCTTGAGGCCCATCTGCAACATCGCCAACTCTGCTGTCAGTGCTCATAAGCGAGTGTCCAGGTGCTTTCCATTTCTCTGCTAATACTCTCCCATCCCGTGGACGCCGCGTCTGAGCTAAGCCAGGTTTCACCTGAACAAATTGCCGTTCAGGGGGGCTCCGACGCAAGGGGTGGGTGGGGGTTAGGCATGACCAGTAGATGTATGATGCCTCATCACCCCCAACCCAGATACGCAGACACACACACACAATTTAATACGCATTGAGAGGGTTCTGGATCTCCTCTGCTGAGGGTCTACTTATCACTCATTCAAGAGCCCACTCCTCTCTCCCTCTGTTTCTCATCCCCCCTTACTTACCACCCACCCCAACAGCACAGTGTCCCTTATAAGAACGTCATTCCTGGAACCCC
This sequence comes from Alosa sapidissima, assembly GCF_018492685.1. Lineage (NCBI taxonomy): Eukaryota > Metazoa > Chordata > Actinopteri > Clupeiformes > Clupeidae > Alosa > Alosa sapidissima. The sequence goes on from NC_055963.1 coordinate 25,930,236, forward strand.
CACCCACCCCCACATCATCCCGACCCTAAACTTCACTCTGTGTGGCCCAATCTTGAGGCTCTCGCCTTTGCTGTTTAATGTCTCATCGGAGTGCTGATGAGCAAACACACGTTTTCCACAGGAAACCGTCTGATTGGTTTAGACTAGAAGCAGCTCTGTCATCAGATGGGATCCTCCTCGTTCAGTGTTTTTTTTCCCCTCCCCGTTCTGACAGACAGAGCTGCTGAGGGGGATTCGCCTCTTCCTCGTTCTGTGGAGTGGACATTGCCATAGGAATTACGTTTTTGCATTAATTTGGCACGAGAAAACTGTTCCACCAGCTCCCGTCAACTCGCCAAATTCACTCCAATACTTTCCTTTTTCTTTTCCGAAAGAAGTGAGCGTGCTTAAACTTGATACGCACTCTATTTGTTTGATTGTTTGGGGCTTGCCAAGAGCTTGATAATTCATCACTGTCAGGACGAAAACAAAGTATTTGATGAGGTTAATTTCCTCCTCTGTTCCTTCCACTATTTCTTGTAAGCACGAAAGAAAAAATGCTGCTTGCTGCACGTTGGCCCAGTTCGAGAATTCTGAGAAACTACTCCTGTTTACTGGATCACGCTGGATAGGAGCTCTCGCTCTGCCACCATCACCACCATCACCACCACCACCACCACCACATTGGGTCTGTGAAAAAGTCGCCTCTGAAAAGCCTGTCGCCTCAGCAGTCTTGAGACCATCCAGACACCAGTCTGTGCAAACACCCAGGCTGATGGGCTGGCAGCCACTTGCTTTTCCACCATGTGTTATGGCATTGGGCTCTGCTTCACAGGGGCGCAACGCAACCAGGGCACCAGGCCCTGCCGTTGAGGGAGCGATGGGGGCTGCCACAAGCCCCCTCTCCAGGCCATAGGCCCAGGGCCTGTGTAGCCACAGGCACCCACAGCCCCCAGACCTCAGTGGGACCAAACACCAGCCACTTGCAGTACCGAGAGGGAGGGAGAACCAACCGATCTTCTTTCAACTCTACCTTCTGGAAAGAAGGTTTGTAGAAATGTAATTTGGGGATTGGACATAGTGGTAGTATAGGATAGATGTACTGCTCTTTCTTTCTGCACACACACACACACACACACACACACACACACACACACACACACACACACACACACACACACACACACACACAAACTATTCAAACTTTCACTATTTTGAAATAAGCTTTCTGCACTATGTCCCTAAGCTAAAATCAAAGCTACATTCTTGCCAGTTATATTGAGGGCCTGTTTGCTTATCACATATAATATGCTATCATTACTGACTGATCATATAGATTTCCAGTTTATTGCAGTTGAATCAGAAACCTCAGGAAACTGATTTGAAACTCAGGCCACATAGGCCTGCATGCAGTGAGATATATGAGCATCTACTTACAGCTCTGACAGAAAGTGGAGGTTGTGGAATGCGTTGGGCTGGATTTCACTGATGTTATTCATGCTGAGATCTCTGTGGAAAGAGGTAAGAGAACGGAATCTTGCGTCAGACAGAGATCAGTAACTAATCCACAGTATCTGCATACTCACACATTGATGCATCGGATATACTGCATTCATTTAAACATGCATTCATGCCATTGTTTACACAATTATTCCCTGCCATCTGTTCTGTGGGCATAAGTTTCACACAAGAATCATTATTCAATAGATATTTAATAAGCTTGAAAAATATCAGAAGAATGTTGTGTACATAAATTTCCAATGCTTCAACAATCAAGTGGAAAGCCAGAGCAAGAGATTGGGAGGGTGGGGAAGTGGAAAATATTGATTATATTTACAGAGCAATTATATGCAATTCGTGCACAGATCCTCACATTTCAAACAGAAATCATGGTTGTGTGAGCGGCGGCGTCTGTTTTCTTTCCCTTCTTTTTTTAGACCGCTCAATAATAACAGGCGGCGTAATTATGAAATCCCGAAACCTGGCGTCGTCTTTTAATTACTAATCCTTTATCATTTTCCTCCCCGATTAATGCAAAACCAGAGCCAGTTGGAGCGGAAATGGCTGCCGCCGCCACAGCCGCCGTCTCCGCCGCTGCCGCTGCAGCACTGATGAAGGCTGAGCGGCCTGACATATCGGATTGCAGCCTGTTATCTGCTGTGCCAATAGCGTTCCAGCATTTTGATTAAGGGCCCGCCCCGGCCCATTCCCCGTGGCAGCACCTGCAGTGTGACCTGCTCAATCTCTGGGCCGGCTGCTGCTGATGAGACGCCCTGGCCGTGGCCACTTCCGCGACGTCCGGCCAAGGACCCCTTCAGATGAAACATATGGTTTCTGATATCAAAGACACTCCACACCTGTGCGTTTTACCATTCTTCAGAGAGGGAGGGAGAAGAGCGAGGGGAGGGGAAAAAGAGAAAACTTTCCGCACTGAATCATTGTTCGGCAGCTGTAATTTCCTTTTGGTGTTCCTGTTCTTTCTTTTGTTTTTTTTTTTTGATTGGACCCTAGTCCAGATGTTTTCCTACCTCTCTAATCTACCCCCCTCAGCTCAATCACCACTAAAATGAATTTCAATTTTTCTTTCTTGGGGGCCCCAAAGTGGGTCAAGACTAATTTTCATTCACACTTTCATTTCCTTGCCTCAATGTATCTTGACTGAGAGAGAGAGAGAGAGAGAGAGAGAGAGAGAGAGAGAGAGAGAGAGAGAGAGAGAGAGAGAGTGAGAAAAAAAGTGGTCATCTCTGGTGCCGGTGTGGGTCGTCAAACCTCAGTGGGAGTGCTTTTATCTTCTGGTATTCTGCTCCGATGTGAAAGGTCCCTCTGCTGACGTCCTTCAGACCAGCCTGCTGACAGTTCGCTCAATGTCAACAGCTATTTGTCGGAAAGTCATGAGCCCAGATTTACCACAAGAAATTCATAATGAAAATCTCATGTTAGAGAAAACAGGGCATGTCTCAAACCATACATATTCACGCCAGCACCAAATATCAACCTTACATATTTTGAGAGGCATATTTGAAGTGAAATTCCGAGGGAAATCAAGAACGTGACAGATCTGTCATTGTTGGCCAAATGCAGTCCTAACAAGCTAACCACCTGCCAATGGAATGTCACAGATCTCAACAGACTATATGTTAAACTTCGACTACATGGTGTTCTGGAGTGAAACTTGTGACTTGCGAAAAAAGACCCCCGCAATCCATCTCGCCGTCTGGCTGTTTCTCATCTTTCACATAGCATTTATAACAAAATCTGAATGCATAACAGTATGGTCATATACGGATCAACAAGACAGTCAGCCAGAGGCCAAGGACTTTACACCAGCTGCACAGCAAAGGCTATTGGAAGGCAAACTGCTTCTCAACTACACGAGAGAGCAAAACCTACGTTTACCCTCAGATACATGTTAAACTCATTTCCGGACATTGCTGACCGAATCAAAAAGCCGGGGCACTTTATTCCAAGACCCCGTCTCCTCGTCCTAATAACCATGAACCAGAGGGAAAAGGGCAGCGCCGCACGACGCGAGACCACCGGGCTCGCAAAGGTAAACTGAAAAGTCTGAAAATATTCCCTCGGTCAGATTTGATACCTGCCTATTTATTTGTTTTGTCAGGCTGTCAAGGCAAGGTGAAATGCTAATGTGGTCGGGCCAAGGGCCCGGGGCCCGGGGAGCGCCGCGTCAGGCTGAGGAGAAACAGGGCCCCGACCAGGACTGACCTCGCCGTGATCTGCATTTCACGACACGGTGGCGAAGCACAGGCAACACACAGAGCCAGAAGCTGCAGAGCAAAAAAAAAAAAAGAAACTCACCTCTCGCAAAACAAATAGTACACGGGCCTATTGGGGGGGGGGGGGGGGGAGAACACACACACAGAGCACACAGGCACGCATTTACATAAAACATGCTGTGCTCTTCTGCTGTCCAGAAATAATTGGTGTAAATAATTTGAAATGCTGTCATGGAGGTTAGATTTATCGATTAACACTGTTCTGCACGGAATTGAGTGCATGACATGTGGGTACAGCCAGCCTTGCTTCTGCAAGTCTTAAAATAAGCAGCAGGCTATTATTAATGTAATTTTTGTGTAAACACAGCTTTCGGCAGGCAACTTCAGTGTCATTAGTCATGATTTATGGGTACAGT
>NC_055963.1:25939364-26114364 GCF_018492685.1 Alosa sapidissima
GTGGCATTACATCATTATCTCTACATTGTTATCATGAGCTGCCACATTATGTTGCTTCAGAATGGTTCCTTAATCAGCTTAAATTAACACATACAGTTTATTTCCTAAACCCAATTTTTGAAATATTATTTGGTCATGACCGTGACAACAGCATGAACAGAGAGTGTGAACTGAGGGAGATAAAGGGCCCATTGAAGCACTGCTGACAAAACGGCTTCCTCCCTCTTCCCGTTCTCCTCTTCCCAATGCACATGTTCACACACACCCACCCACATACACACATACACACACATGCACATACACATACACACACATACACACACACACACACACACACACACACACACACACACACACACACGCACGCACACGCACACGGGCACACACACACACACACACACACACACACACACACACACACACACACACACACACACACACACACACATGTGGCTATAGTCTGTGCCCTGGTCTGCTCTGTTCCTTCATCTCCCACGCTATAGCGCAGCATCAGAACAACCATTGTCTATCCACAACCCTTCCATTTGCATGGGGACAAAGGTGCTATGCTTGATATGAAAGTCATGGGTGAAAGGTCATCCCTGGCCAACAATGCCCACAGGAAGTGAACTTGTGCCATTATACCAGCATACCCCACATAGGTGGCTCACTCATAGCACTGTGTAATGTGCAGCTAAAACTATTCATTCTATATGGAGCTCCCTGCATAGTCAAACAAATAAGGGTCCTCCAGCATGTGGATGCTTAGGAACTGGTTTGCCACACTAAGAAAAAGTTTGACACCAGGGAGAACTTTGACCCAGGTCACTTCAGTACATAATCACTTTTTAAAAAAAACTTTTTTGAATAGACATAGTTCAAGGGAAAAATTGAGGGGAAAAATATGTCTGAGGTAAAGCCACTGTTCAGGACCAAGATTAGTGAGAAGTGTATTACATAATACAGTTTTTTTCAGTCGCTAACAAGCGTTTGTCTAACCAGTCACATTTTCAAAACTCTAAACACAATTAGCACAGCATCGGTCTTTTGTGGCCATACCATTCACAAATGTCATGTCGTTTTCACAAAATATGCAGTCAGTGAAAACATTTCCACAATGCTTACATTTTCTTAACAAACAAGCTATACCTCCCAACAAAATTATGGATTGTTTTTGCAGTATTTACTAATGTTAACACACAACCTCCCACAATAGCAAAAACAATATTCCAAACCTTAGATACAGTATAAAAACCTCTGCTTCTGCTGCCAAGCGGTTTTAGATATCAGATGTGATGTTGATGAAAACATGTGGCCTAACCCTGAAGATCGCAGAGATTAGATACAGTAATTTTGTGCTTTTTTTTGTTCCCCCCCTTTTTATCTGGGCTTTTTGCTGTTGTTTTTTTGTTCAGAATGCTCTTGTGTGTTTCATGGATATTTTGTTCACTGTAAGCAGTACTGTACAACTTTTTCTGTTCTATCATACTGTAAACAGTATTTCTGTACCTCCTGTAGTAAACAGTAAAGGGGATTAACTGATTTGCTTTTCACTGGAATGCTTTTAAATGTGAATATTACATGTGGACTTACAGTTCCCAACCAAGAAATTTAGTGTAAAAACGGTGGATTGCATGTTTTGCATGCAAATACCCTTAAAACTGAAACATAAAAGTCTATGCAGTTTTTGTAATGTCAACAATAGCCAGTATTTGGAAACCTGGTGTACTTTGATTGACTGCATGTACCTTGTGAAGTGAAAACAAGTGTTATTCTTTGACAGAATAATTTAATTTTGAGTCAGATTTCCAGTGTTTTGGTAAAGTTAGTGTGTGCAGAGAAAGATGTGTTAGTATATATTTAACAAAATGTGTTTTTGAGAAGAAAATTATCCATTTGGCCAATTGTGTTTTGTAGGTGCGAGTCTGTGTTAGGAGTTTAGAAAAAGTATCTGAAGTATGGGTAAGCGCTTGTTAGCGATTGAAAAAAACTGTAAATTAAATATAACTATATATCCCTCTGTGAACTTTCATCTAAGAAACTACTTATGGATCTATTCAAATCATTGAGTCACATAAAGGTTGCAGCCTTTCCAAAACAAGCATTATATTTCTCATTCACTGACATGCAGTGTTTTTTCTTTAACTTCTAAGACGTAAAGTATGTTTCCTGCTAAGGTCATTATGGCGTGACTTCAAGTAGCTGTGGCAGCAGGAATGCAAAACCATTTCATAAGCGAGCACTTCATAACCAAACACCTCAAGCTCAAGGATGAGCCACTTTGGCAGATAACATGTGCCTGGTTTTATGGCCTGTGGCTTGCGAGTGCTTCCAAGCGTCAGCCTTAGTGTCCCTGTTCTTTCTCCCCGGCTTGTTTAAACAGCGCGCACACAAGAAGACAGAAGTTGTCTGTTTCGATTAATGAAGCCATTCAGAATCCTCAGCCCCAGACCCCCCTCACCCCAGACCGCCCCACCCCACCCCACCACCCCGACCCTACTCCACCCCAACTCGCCGTCAGCCTCCCTCACACCAACCCCCCACTCCCACCCAGTCCCCCTAAAGACCACATTCCTCCATGTCCTGTGCCCTTTGTTAACGCTAAGTGTCGCTGTGATCTTCCCCCCCCTCCTCCCCTCGCTCCTCTTCCCTGTTCACTTGCGTCCCATCCAAACTCCTCTCTTTTTTTCCTCCTCTGGCACGTAATCCCCTCCTTCCATGGGGCGGCATTAGCGCCGGGCCCTTATCGTCTTTGATGCTACTGCGGGGATTTGGGAAGGCATTAAGTGTCATTAACGCAGGCCCATTTATCACCTGCCTGCCAGGGACGTCTGGCTGCTGCCAGGCAGCACATTAAAACAGGCTTTATTTGCCATGCTTGGCCACAGATCTGAGCCACTGGGGAGTGGGGAGTGTGGAAAAAACAAAGGCCCTCGGTTTCTACATGGCCGTTTGCCGTGTTGGGAAACAGTGAGAAGACTAGATCCTGGAGGAAGACGTAAGCGCACGGTGCACTGTCTTTCTGGCCTTTCTGGCTTCCTGAGGACAGCCTTATTTGTGGAAGGAAATAACATCAAGTCCTGCAACTTGAGCGAAGACAAGACCAAGCAACAGGCCGTCATGGAGCCTTGTAACAAGCCATCCGAATGTGATTAAGGTCGAAAGACAGGTTCACTCTCCTGAAAATTGTCCTAATCCAATCCAATGGCTGGGTAGTTTTAGGATTCCCCAAAATTTTTCTCCCAACATTTACATTCCAGCAAATTCCTGAAGTTGTATGAGTGACAGCAAAAAAAAAGGTGGCACCTCAATGGCCCTCCATTTCCATTGGGAGAGCCATGCACATGCTTCCCAGTGGAGTTCCTGCCCTCATCATCTTTTCAACGGTTCCGGCCCTCATCGTCCTGTTAATCCTACTGTACTAATGAGACTCACTTTGCCAAACATGATTGGTTTGAGGACAGTCTGTTTTGGGCCTGCTCCCCTGGTACAAAGACCCCATTGTGGAGTTAGAGAGAAGGGGCGACTGACATGGCAGGGACCAGAGGTTCCCATGGATGAGGAGGAATCTGTGCAATGTGAACTCGTACATAGAACACCACCAATCCTCCTCCGACCCCCCCCCCCCCCCACCCCCACCATGGCCTTTCCATTCCCACTATCCGCCACACCCCCAAGAAGTGTCCCCAATAGGGAGTCATTTTACAAAATGGCAAGAGAGAGAATGGAGAGCCAACATGGTGGAAAGCCAGTGGAGAAATCAGCCAGAATGGAGCAAGACCAAGCAATGTTGCATTAGAAGTTAAACGATTGCGCAGATGGTTCTAAAACAATATTCCTTGACATGATGAAGATGAATAGAAGATAAAGATATATTACTGAAAACTCAGGGGCAGCCACAGTGGAAACCTTGTGGTCTTCTGTTGACACATTATCTTGGATGATTGCAGGCATTTCCAATGACTTTTTTTTTTATAAAACACAACTCTGATACATTTCTACACAACCAAACATCAAATTCACTCAACGGTTGAAATAAAAAACCCTTTGTTGTGGTAGTAGGTCAGAAAACACAAGCCAGGAGCCTGAAGTGTCTGGTGGCTTTCAGCTATACGTACATGCCGGCTGGCTGGCCTCTGTCAGCAGCTCTCAACCACCTCCCCTCTCTCATCTTCCTGTTTATCTGTGTCTCCAGGACAGGGACCGTCTCTCCAGCGGCGACACCGAAACTGAGGTCCCCTTTCTTCTGCAGACGGGATCAGGATGTTACCACGGAGCAGAGTACACTGTCACCTTTGTTTCTTTTCTGTGTGTCTCTCTCTCTTTCTCTCTGCCTCTCTTTCTGAGGCCATTGTTGCCATAATTCCGATCCCTGCCCAGCATCTGTCCTGGCTTCTTCTCTTTTTAAGGTGGGGCAAGAGAAGCCTCACGATTGCCCCCCGCACCGCCACCCCTCCACCCTCCCTTGTCTCCCATGGCCCTCTGGGATGACTGCACCTTTGTTCCGAGCGGAAGCAGCTCTTATGTTCGCCCAGCCCACTGCATCCTACTTTTGCTGCCAAGGTCTTCCCACAACAAAGAGCCCGCAGTACTTTCAATGACAGTGTCCTCCGAGGAAATGCAAGGATGATGAGGCAATACAAACTAAAAGAGACAGAGACAAAAAAACGAGCAAACACGCCTTCCAGATAAGCAGCTGAGGATCAATTACATATATTAAGCCATCTTCTATGATTTATTGTACATGTTAAAGGTTAATAGGATAGGGATTGTGATTTGTGAGTTACAATAGTATTAAATGAACATTATGGGATGTTTTTAATTTGCTTTGACTGACTGCAGCAGGCTACACCTGTTGATTGACCTGGCTGACCCAGGAGTACCAGCCCCCAGCCTGTCAGTAGGAGAAGAAGAAGTGGAACATAATGGCCTTGTGAGTCAACGCCAGGACTGTGCAATGAAGAAAAAAGCAGGAGAGACAGAAATAAATAAAGAAAGAAAGTAGGAAGGAGAGAAAGAAAGAAAGAAAGAAAGAAAGAAAGAAAGAAAGAAAGAACAAACTCCATCTTCTCGACTTTATTATTTTCCTTAATACGGAATGCAGCTAGTGTTACAGGGTGGACTGATTACTCCTGATGGTACCAGTCTAAGCAACAGATGGGCTCCAAGTCTTGATGTACCAGAGCTTGATGCCAGCGGCAGTCCATGCCCCAGCAGCAACAGACGCCTGTGTGGGTTCCAGAGAAATCTAATATTGCTCTGGTTACAGCGAAGTTCATTACCATTAACGGTGCTGTAAAACTACTATCAATCAGTCGTGTGCCTTTCAGGAGCTGACCCTAAACAAAGAGCTGTACACTGTGCCACAAAGCTCTCACATTTATTTCAATCAAGTCATTTTTCATGGGAAATATTAGTTAGTAGACTCGCTTTAGTGTGCTCATACTTGGAGCTCACTCCCATTTACAGGTATTCTCCTTTTTTCATTCAATCCATCTTTGAGGAAAAAAAAGAAAACAGAAAGAAAACAGCCTCTCTTGGCAAGAAACCAAGACGTGAGGAGCCCCGAGCAGTGTGCAAAGAAGTGCTTCTTTGACTTCCCCTTTGGCCTGCCACTCTCCCCCCTTTACCTGCCACACCCGTTTCACCTGAGTAGGCACAGCCTCCTCCTGTTAAAACATGGCTCCCAGGTGAATTTTCCCAGTGCGTGTCTAGTAAATTATGATTACAGACAACTCTTGTGGAACAGTCAAAAAAAAAAAGAAAGTGAGGCTCAGTGAGACTCGGCATTACCTAAGTGGACTGGCAGTTTACAGAAAGATGCATCGCAATTGATCAAAGGCAGACCGAAATAATAGAGACTGAGGGGTGGGTGGTGGTGAGGGGTTAGGAGGAAGGGAGGGAGGGATACCATTAAAAATAAAAAAGAGCAAAATAGCCTTTGGTGCAGTGGGCAGAGTAGTTCTTGTTGGATCCAGCTCCACCACCAGCACCACCACCAGCACCACCACCACCCTTCTCTTTTGGTGTGACTGGGAGGAGGACTGGAGGGAGGCGGTTGGTGGTGGGTGGGTGGTGAGTGGGTGTCTAAAGCAGAGTAGGAGGATGGAGGAGAGACTGAGGGCCTGCCACAAGAGCAAGATTTCTGGAGCCAGGAGCCTGATGTTGAGGCTTGATAGGACGCCAGTCCCAGTTAGAGGCACTCCAGCGTGGCTGGGCTGCGCACTCCCAGCATGCCTGGCTATCTCGTCTCGGGAAGGCCGGGGGGCCAGGCCCCGTGCACTCTAGCAGACATGTTTACTCCAAGTGCTTGACCGGGGTCAACAGTGATAACCATCGCTCTACTGACATAATGGGCAAGGAAGGCAAACTAAATGGATATTTCGGAAGGAAATAGCAAGAGAGAGAGAGAGAGAGAGAGAGAGAGAGAGAGAGAGAGAGAGAGAGAGAAAGAGAGGGGTAGACAGATATGGAAAGGAATGTGATCAGGAAACATGGATGCTTCAGTGGAAGTGATTATGATCATGAAGACCCCCCCCCCCCCCCCCCCAAACACACACACACACATGCACCAGGCACACACGCCACACTGTTGCCTGCAATGGTTAGCATCTCAAGCAAGCGCTGAACAGCTAAAACAGCAGTTCTCACTGGTGATATATATCAGCGGTGTGGAACTCAGGCCAATAAAACTTTATTCATGCCACTCTGTACAGTAGCCCAAAACCAACCTTTGGATGAAATGGGCTTGTTTAAAAAATAGAGGGACAGAACATTACATTAAGACCAAAACAGGGCTGGGATGCCAGTAGAAGCAGCAAACGATGTGTCACAGAGTCTAGATCATGTTTTTTTTTCTTCCTCCCCCGCTTCTCACCAGCGCAAAGCCCAGTCGTTCCCCTGACACTCGGGGAATGACAGAGGGAGAGAGGCTTGGAGGGGCGCGGAGCAGCACTGCTCCTGCGGTCTCCCTCAGTGGGCAGAGACTGGGTGGTCCGCACACAGCCATGCACTTATTTTTCCCGGTTTCTTAATTCGCCTTGTAGCGGTTTCTTCCACCGGCCAGACTCTGGTTAGCCGTCACCACTGTGGTGCGTCACATAATGACAGCAGTTTGTGGTTTCCAAAGCGAGAGCTAGCTAGCTCTCCCCCTCTCTCTGTGTCTCTCTCTCTGTCTCTCTCTCTCTCTCTCTCTCTCTCTCTCTCTCTCTCTCTCTCTCTCTCTCCCCCTCTATTTCTGTCTTTGCCTTTTCTGATGAACACAGACCCCAGAGACACTGTGAAGGTTTGTGTGGCGGAAGAGAAAAGACTTGAGTGGGGTCTTAGAGCCCGAGACAGATGTATGGATGAAGAGTGAGAGAGACAGAGAGCAAAAGAGAAAGAGAGACAGAGAGAGAGACGAGTGAGAGAGACTAGCATCACTTGTCATTGTAAAGTTGAGGCCACAAGTGCCCTCATGAATTATTACACATCGCTAATAGGATGTATGACTGCTCGCGGCTGCTCACCACAATATTCCCGAATGAAATATAATACGCAAGAGGTTTAACATCAACCCCTCATCAAACCACTTAGAATGTCCTTAAAATGTAGGTTTTAAGCAAACTACTGCAGACATTCATTGTTTAAGTATGACAGGAAATATCCAGTTTTTTGATGTGATGCTGCTTAAGAAAAAACATACAGTGCAAATTGGTACAACACAGACTGAGAATGTTGGATACTAAGGCTAAAGATCGGTAACAGTACAATGATTCAGATAAAGCCCTTTCAGTCTTCCAAGCAATTTGAGCAACTTCATTGGCCCAAATTGAGAAAATCTCACCCATTCTCATTCTCATAAAGCTCAGACAGGAAGCCAGTTACTGGTCTGACACCTCTGCTCTATCCTCTGCTAATCACCTCAGGCCCTGCTCACAAATCATGCTGTGGTTTTCTTCCTAGCGAGTGAACTCTTACACAGATCATTCATCAGTCAGCCCTGTCTCATACGTGCCCTCGAACAACACAGACCTCCAGGGCCCATGAGGTTATCCCAGAGCATGTTCACTATAATGAGCAAGGCCAATTTTCCTGACTAAGAGCAGGGGAAAAAAAAACAGTATTGAAAGAGTCTATGTGTATGTGTGTGCGCACAAGAATAAGCCCTTCTTGTCTTGTGGATCATGGTCATTGTCTTTGTGTGACTGTGTGTGTGTGTGTGTGTGTATGTGTGTGTGTGTGTAAGAGAGAGCAGGCGCGCGTGTGTGACATGAGTGACCGTGCCCACCCCCACCACCCCCCCCCCCCCATCACCCTCCCTGGCTCCAGCCTCGATCCCTTTGAACGCTCGAGTGCTGAGCTGAGGTGATGACGGCCCTTTCCTCCCTCTGCCTTCACCTCGTCCACTGGCAGGAGACGGGGGGACGGCCAGAGAAGCCCCACTGCCAACATCGGCCCGAGTCGCCCCCCCAAGACAGCGGGGAGGAGTGCAGGGGGTGCCATGGCCCTGGCACGCAACACCCGCCGCTCATGCCACACACGCTGCTCCAGTTTCCACTGGCCGAATGCTTACAGAGGCCAGGGGCCTTGGTGGCCTTGACTGACGTTTGGGCGCCTGGAATGAGGTCTGAAGTGTAAACTCTCAATTGTGTTTATGATACGAAACTATTTTATTTTTTTTGTTTAAAAAAGAAATTCAACAGGTGAGTGGTGCTGAAAGCTATGTGATGTGTGTATTTTCGTATTTTTGTTTAGAGTGTGCTATTGAATTGAATTTCAGGAACTCACAGAATGTCTCAGTTTATACATGTATGTATAAATATGGTCTCGTTCATGTTGGAGAAAGATGTTGGACATGGGTAAAGCAAGCTCAACTAAATGCCATAGATGTGTTGTGTATATATAATTATAATACACTCTATGCAAAACTATGGATGATGCCTGTCAATGTTTCCACAGCTTGGGCTCCAATTCCACGCCTACACTGAAAGGATCCATTCCCTATAAATTAAAGATGAGCAAGAACTTTGAAAATAATTTTAAAAGCAGTGACGACATGTGAAAATATACCTCTATTAAGTCCTCAAGGGAAACTAGTACGCAAACACTTTGTGTGTGCGAGACGGTGAAGGAGAGAGGCTTATTATGACTCTCCACACTCAACTAGGTCTGACTCTGAGCAACCTCTCAATCTTCTCTCTAATCAAGTATCAAAGGGAACATTTTTCAAAGCCTCTCCAAAGATGAGAGCCAGGGTAATGCGTTGCCTAGGGCGATGATTATTGCAATAAATTCTGGAGTGTGCCCACTGGCAAGGCGGAATGACAGCTGCAGGTTTACTGCGGGTTTTCCTTTCCAGATCATTCCACAGGTCCGTGTCAGATGAGGGCCGGATCTGGTGTCAGTCGCTATCTGGGTCCCCATAAACCAGGGAACGTCTGGGCTGGACGTGGCCCGGGTCTGAAACATCACATCAAGGTCATATCTGTCCCTGAGCCATCTGATGTTCCTTTCTTTTTTCCTTTCCATGGAAGGGCCCTTACGTGACTCAGTTGGCTAAGTGCACCTTGGAAAAGGAATACACCCCCACACACGCACAGACACACAAAAATGAAAGTTACATTCGAGCACACACATGCAGTCCCACCTGCACATGCACACACACACACAAATATATCCACTTTGACAGTGGTGGTGAGACCTCGAGGCAATGTGTTGAGAATATGAATTATAAAGTTAAACTTTGGGCTATTTATCTTTTCAGCCTATACCCCAAACTCCCATAGCGGAAGTCAAGAGTAGCCAAGTGCCAAGTCCAATATGATCCATGGCGAACAAGTCAAAACAAGCACTAATCTAACAAATTACTGCCGAAAGAATGACCTCAAACCCAGATATTAGCTTCTTACTCTCTCTCTCTGTCCACTTGACGTAGTAATGCCCATTTTTTAACCAAACAATTTGGCAGATACAGTGCGGACAGAAAAAAAAAGTCAAAGTCATTTTGAAAGAAAAACAGTAATTGAAATTCAACCTCAGTGAAAAATCGAAAAGTTCCATCTCTTAGTATGAGAGTACTGTCTGAGGTGGTAATTGGATTTTTTTCCTGGATAGCGTCCATGACTGCATTTAATATTTAATTATTTTAGCCCTCCATTACTCACCCATGTAATTTGTTTTTGCAAAAGTACACAGTTCACACTCATTGCTCAGTAGGGACTACAAGGCAAACCTCAAATAACCCCTAGTCCTCTACAGTGAGGACAGCCCGTTTGACATAAAATTGAAATATGGTCCATGTAAAATGAATTTCTGGCTTACATTTCAATCAGAAGTCTGAAGAGATTATCTTCAAGTCCTAGCCGTATTATTTTTGTGTTGAGGTTGTTAGGGAGAGAGAGATAGAGACACACAGTGCACACACACCAAACTGAGGAGAGAGAGAGAGAGAGAGAGAGAGGGAGAGAGAACGAGAGAGAGAGAGAGCGAGAGAGAAAAAGGCCATATCCAAGGGCCTCATTTACAATTCTCTTGATCTCAGATCAGTGTGGTGATTTGCATCCCAGGACAAAAGGATGTGGACTGCTCTTTAGGTAAGATACAACACATCAAGTGCTCAGTTGATGGTGGAGTGCTACTTGAGCGTTAAATCGCCATCGCGGCAAGTTTGTTTGGATTACGGCTCTATCTGGAGATGGGGACATGTTGTAGTAAGCTTTTTTTGGGATGCTGCCTCGTCTTGCATACCTCATGGTTCACTTGTTAAACAACTGTCCTCTGATCTCTCGGCTCTAGACAAAACGGCCGACGAGGACTGGAGCCATCCCAACGAAACCACAAGGCTGTTTCTACAAAACTTGGGTGGCTCGGAATACCCATGATCCAGCAAATGACATCGGCCCTTGAGAATTCTCCGCGAAACAGGGAAACACAAGAGGGATTAACGGGCGGCCCAGTGTCAGACAGTCGTCTCATTACCATTTCAAAACCAGTTTTGCCCAAAATTACAGGACATTTTGTGAAAGCACCACACAATTTCAAGCCGGAATGGAAATAACTTTTGCCATTTCCTTTACATTTCCTTCTAAATTTGTTTTCAGTGCCAGATAAAAAGAAAAGACTGATACTGGAAAACAAGCATGTGTATGTTTTTCAACAGTACTACATTTGAAAACCCCAGGTCCCCTGTGAACCTTTGTCCTTAGTGGCTCTGTGCTGTATCAATCCTCCACACCTTCATCCTTGGACGATTTATGCTGTGTGTACACTAGCGTGCATTGTGGGGTGTGGACGCGAGTGTTGTTTAGGATCAGAGCTGACGCTCTCTGTCACGTTCAAAGAGCCCAGATCCTCTCTGAGGGTTTAACCACAGTCCACAGCAGACACCAAAGACGATTTGCAAAGATTTACGATTTACTTGCTAAAAGGACGTAAATGATCTCTGGTTAGTCCCTCCCTGTGCATGAAGTCTCACTCGAAATATAACACTGTGGTGGTTTACGACATTTTTCAGCTAACAGTGGCAAGATAATGATTTCAAAACCCAAGACCCAGCTCCTGAATAGACACCTACTGTGGTATTGATATAAAAGAGTCTTTATCCTCTACGCGCTTGTGTTTGTGACTAATAGTACTTCAGTTATGACATATGCGTGTATTGTATATACACCTTTAAAGCCCCAATTGACAGTATTTGAATAGCCTTAATTATGATTTATTTAAAGTGTAAGTAATTTCCACATCATGCCCTTATGCATGAAAAACAAAAAAGTAAAAGTTGTGGAGGTGTGCTCAAACATCCCTGTCTTTTATCCCATTATAGATCAGTATGAAAATCCCACCCACCATGTTTTCTTTGTCTCACCACAAACATCTCCTGCACCTTCCATTCCTTCTCTTCAAAGACACACGGCTCTTTAATATTTTATACTGCAATGTCCACCCATCTCCATCCTGTTGTAGCAGCGTGTGCCTGCAAAAGTTTTGGTGTGGTCTTAGGAGGTGGGAAAAAATGAGCATGAGGTTGACCTAAGCGCATAAAGATGTAAGAGGGGTTTTTTTCTTCCCTTAAGTCGCATACTGTATTGCATAAGTCTGTGTTGTCTCCTCTGTCATGTGGTGGACAGATCTTTATAAGACTGGCCCCTGCTCTCCTCCTTCCCCGGGCCTATTTACAGCTGTTCGAGAGATGTGGGAGTGTGCGGTAGGTCGGGGCAGTTTATTTATCCTGCATTGACTCAGACTATTTTAAAGCTGCCTTTACAGCACACTAATTGGTGCTGTTTCACTAGGTAACTGGGGGAAATGAGCAATTACTCATGTGTTTGTTTGAGGCTGGAGATAAGTGTATGTTTCTGTTTGTGTGTTTGTGTGTGTGTGTGTGTGTGTGTGTGTGTGTGTGTGTGTGTGTGTGCATCTCTGTCTATGTGTGTGCGTACTACATCCAAAACACAAAACATCCAAAAAAAGAACAAAAATGTCAGTTGCTTCTTGCCAAAAATAAACACACTGGGTGAATTTACCAAGAAGATTACAAATACACATATTACAGGTGTTTTTGGATCTTATATGAATAAATACATTCAGTACAAAAATACATACATTACTGTCTCTCTCCCTCTCTGCCTGCTTGTGTGTTAAACAGAGTGTGGTGCGGTGTGCAAGCAAAGCTCACTGAGATCCAGACTTTACACTGCACATTCGGGTGGCAAATTCCAAAGGTTGTTTGGGAATTTAGAACCTTTCAAGAATATTCCCAAACACAATTGGAAGAAAAAGAAGAAGAAGAAGAAGAAGAAGAAGAAGAAGAAGAAGAAGAAGAAGAGATTCATGGAAAAGAAAGACAAAAAAGTAACTGTGACAGTGACCTGCACATAAAGTAAAAAAATGTGCAAGAAGCTCTGTGTCTCACAGGGGGAAAACAATCCTTCACACCAATGTCATCATAGAATGGCTCTCTATAATTCCTGCTAACATGATCTGACAGAAATATCAAACATAGCCACAAACAAACTGGCACCGTAGAATTGGGAATTGTGGTTGCAATCAAAACGCTGCGTCCGAGCCTGAGCAGGCTTCCCTTCTGGCAGACGCAATTCATTAGATTCACCTGTTTCTTGTTTGGGTTGAGGACCCGAAGTGAAGCCCTGGCCCACCAAACAGACTTATCTCTGTAAACTGTCAAGTTTTTCAGCTGGAGATTTTATTAACCACACTGTGCCAGATATCCCATTGACTTTGGAGTCTTGTTCTTTTTTCTCTCTATCCCGTTCTCTCTTTCTCACTCTCCTCTCCTCTCTTTTAAAAAAAGTAGTGGCCTGGAAGAATGTTTCAGCCAAACACGTCCATGTCTTTCATAGATTTTTGGAACTTTGAGTATTACTTTTTGGCGACTCTGGATGTTAGTAATGGATGGTTGATGGGTAACTAGAGAGCAATAATAAATTCTGCAGAACACGTCAAATGCAATGCGCATTTTCACCCTAACGCTTTAGTACTGACGCCTCTCTGTGTAGTATTTCAGTGCCATTACAGACTACTGCAGAACCGTTGAAGGTGAAAGGGAGTGTAACTCTTCGCTCAGTGCCCTCTGGGATATGACTTGATGTCCAGCATCCTAAAATTCACATGGATGGCCTCTGCCAAAACGACCAAATGCATTATCACCAGTATTTCCTAATAGTCCTGGAATCTGACTTGGAAAAAGTGCTAAAAATGCTATAATGTAGGCTTGAGCAGACAAAAAGCTTGACTTGGAAGCATCATTTAATAAGCTTTTACTATAAAGTACAGCAACATTAGAGCTGCAATTTATATATATATATTTACCTTTATCCTGGAAGCATTGTTATATATTTGAACAATATTATGTGTATCGGTTGTGTGTTGTGTGTGGGAGTTAATGGAGTTGAAATGTGATACTGTAGTGGCAGTTATAAGCTTCAGTATTACTTAATTCATAATTAACAACAGAACTACAAAACGTTTGAGTGAGAACCTTATTCACTAACCTAATGTCTTGCAATTATATCATAACTGAAGATTACTCCTACTTAAAGCCTGTGAAACATTGCATGTGTGTGTTAGTAAATTATGAATGCATGCTTATATAAACCTGTATTAATTGGGTACATCTAATGTAAAACAAATGCATAACATATTAGAAACATATATTATACCATTATTATTTTACGTTACAGAGGGTTTATGAACATCTGCAGAACAAAAGTGCTAAAACTGCTACTTTGTATGCAATAGATGGAGATCGCCCGTTTTGTCTGTAAAGTCAATGGATGTATTTATGGCATTCCAACCAGATAATTGTCCATAGCTCCAAATAAGGGACACACACACAGATAATCACAAACACACAGACACAGACACACAGACACATGCACACGCACACGCACACACACACGCACGTGCACGCACACGCACACGCACACGCACACGCACACGCACACGCACACACACAATCTATATCCAGGCCTTGATAACAGGTTCCTGGCTCAGAGCAGTGGAAATTGAGGCTATACTGTAAGCGAAAACATGTGCTTTCAATTCTCGGCCTAATTCAGCATTAATTAGTGTTTATTTAGAAAATGACCGTCCTGTCCCTGGGGCCACCAAGAGCCCTTGAGGCTGCGCTCAGTCTCACCGGGAGCCTGGGAGGTCCTCACCTTCAATAGACAGCCGGCTGACCAGACCCTGAGGCATATTTGTGAAGGAGGGCCCCCAACCTCTTCTTCCCCAAGTGGTATATGGGTCAGTGACCAAAGAAGTGTTTCTGAGGTCAACTCTTCTTAACCTTGCACCAAGGTAAGGAAGCCTTGAGAAAGGTCTCAAACATGAACACACACACACACACACACCCACACACACACGCACACACCAACACATGTACAAACACACACACACAAACATACAAACACACATGCACACTCATGCATACATACACAAGCACATACCCACCCACTTGTACACACCCACATATACATGTACCATACTGACTGGTATCAACATTCTTTCAAAGTGCTTTGAAAAATGCACATTCTGCTGATATTTCCATATAATGTTCATGAGTTGATTCAGTGCCTTCAGGATTTAACAGGGCCAAAAATTATGAGATGAATTTAAACATGGATTGCGTCATAATATCTCTCTGGCTTGACCCGTATGGCAAAAATTATGGTGTACCATAAATCAATGAAACAGCTTTCGAACCTCATCAGATAACAGAAACCAGCTTGCAAACAATGCATGCATCTCTGTCAGGAACCATTCTCATAAAACAGTGATGGTGGTGTCCAAAAAAAGAAAGAAGAAAGAAGGGGAAACGCCTTCTAAGTATGCGCAAAGATTCCAAGAAGAAGACAAAACCCCCTCAGCCGGTTCCGATTGCAGAAGCCTCTTTCTGGCAAGGGGCAAGAAGCCTCTGAACTAACCCCCCCCCCCAACACACACACACACACACACACTCCGGCCCTGGGGGCAATGGTGGCAGCCCTCCCTGCCTCCCCTTGTCCTCCCTCCTGCAGGCGCAGTGTTCAGTGTGCGCCTCTGCTGGGTCATTTATGGGTGAGAGTGAGATGTTGCTCTTGGCTCGGCCACTTAAGCCCCGAGTCTCAGGTGTAATTCCTCCGCGCTGGTGAGGTAATGTCCTTCTAACGTTGCATCATCGGGGCCCCTGGAGCATGGCTGCCAAAATCTGTGAGGTCGGGCGTCTTTTTCATGCAAGTGTTAGATACCTCATTAGGCCCTGACGTCGAGATATTGTTGCCGAGAAACACGAAGTACACAAAGGTATGAGGTGAGGCAAACAACCGTTGAAGAACTGTCATCATGTTCTGATTAAAACCATGTGATGCACATACGCACACACACACACACACACACACACACACACACACACACACACACACACACACACACACACACACGCACACACTTTGCCCATGAGTGCTTTTGCCTATTTTGTATGTGTGAGTGTGTGTGTTTTTTTTAAACGATTCCCACACAAACCAATCGTTCTGAAACAATTCGAGTCTGTGGTATATCTGAATTGTATGGGCAAAAACAATTTTTCTACTGAGAAGCTTCTCTACAGCAATCCATTGTCTGGATACTAGGACCTTGAATCTCAACAAATGCAACCTATTAACTCAATACTTTGCGAGCGGTTCATCTCTGCAGACATAAAATCTGTGTTGACTAGCAGAACCAATATCATGAAGTCTGAAAAAAAAGAAAAACCCATAAACCACTTCTATGCACTCACACTCACAGATTTTAAACGGAAAATAATATAACCTTAAACAGACTACAGTCTTATATATTCATGGAGGTGTTACTTTTTCCTGTACTAATATAGTGCCATGCAACATGGTGTTCACACAAAACATTATTGTTGTAGCTGAAGCACTGGCATGCAGTGATGCATACTACTAAGAAAATAAGCTATGCTATTTCAATGCATTGGACTTAAAATATGAAAATTACATTTTTCTACAGAGGAAATGCCGCAGCTCTGTTGCTATCCCCTAAGTGTCATGTATATTAGAAATGAAATGCCTTCTTGTCTTTCTCCAAAATAGATATGATAGCTTTAACCAAGTCTTACCCGGGAAGACTTGTAGTCACGCATTTCATTCATAATGCACTAACCAATAAAGTACTACATAGAAGTCAAGATGCTTAGTCATTCATTCACTTCTTTCTAACCAATGAGATATAAGCCATACTAGGAAGTCACTTTGCCTACATCATTCATTCATTCAATTACAACTAACCTACAGAAAGTTCACATGTATTTTAAAACTACTGCTTCTAAGTCACTTCTTGGCTACTTTCAATCCGCCAACTTTGACAACTCCACCTTCACCCCACCGCCACCAGTTGGTCTCTGTCTTAAGATATTGCCGACGGGTAGACTCCTTGCCCCTGCCTTCCCCTGCTCACAGGATCGGAGAACTCTGCACTGCTTACTGGTTTATGGGCAGGGGCCTATGCCAAAGACTGTTTCTATATCCAGATTGTTATTTAGCTCAACTTTCTTCCATTGTTTGGTATATCCTATTCAGGAATAAGTTCTTGATTTATATTTCAAGTCTCTCGAGTCTCCCTGGTAGAAGTATGACTTTCTTCTTCTTCTTCTTCTTCTTCTTCTTCTTCATCTTCTTCTTCTTCTTCTTCTTCATCTTCTTCTTCTTCTTCTTCTTCTTCTTCTTCTTCTTCTTCTTCTTCTTCTTCTTCATCTTCTTCATTTCAATATGTGTGCATTTCTTACCATCGATTCCCCACTCCCAACTCCCATATGTATAAGTGTGTGGGTGAGTGAATGTTTGTGCGTGTGTGTGTGTGTGTGTGTGTGTGTGTGTGTGTGTGTGTGTGTGTGTGTGCGTGTGCGTGTCATCTTCATATAATGTATGTGCACACATGTGTTTGTTAATATCAGCTACAGGATGTAAGAAGTTTGAAATAACACCCCTCTCTATGCATACGTAGCACGTGTGCAGGTCCGCAGCCATCTATACATTGACACATATGTCAGCAGAGGACACTGACCCATTTGCAGTTACTACAATGCAACGTCTGTCAGACCGTGGAATGGAATGCATATGGAATTGCCGTGGTGGAGAGAGTGAGTTTGGAGTGTGTGAGGCCAGCGAGCAAGCAGGCAAGCAACATTCGCCCCGTTTGATGTTTTCCGTGCCCACTTGAGTTTAAAACACCCTCCTCTTCCAGAAACAATTTTTCGGTGTGACACATTTTTTCCATGCCTTGGGGCACCTGTTGTCCCATTTGGCCAAATGATACTAAATCATGGCAGCTACGCCTTGCTGAAGCGTCTCACAGAGCTTACTGTTTGCTTAGGAGTGTGCTCAGTGTAGCACAGTAGACACACTTCAAGTGTGTGTTTCTGTCATTTCAATCTGCACTGTTTTCACAAGAAGAACTTTTGTTCCACAAAAAAGCTCTTTTCAAACGCAACCAACCCTAAAACCTTGAAGTTATATAGTATACAGGTTTCAGCTTGTGCAATCAGGACCTAATTTGTCAATGAGAATTTTTTTGGCATACCTTAATTTCAGAATCTGAGACATGTGATGTGAGTCATGTGTAGTTTTCTCTAATGAATTACATCAAAGCCTAAAGTCGGAAAAAAATACAACCATACACCAGGAATACTAAACTTTTCTAGAGGGATAAAGGGCTTTCATCTGCAATCCAAACCTTTATTGTGCTTTCCTCCACACAGAGAGAAAGACGTCTACACTATGTGAGGAATACCAGCCTATTTCCCAATGCCGCACAAGCTTACCAGGAGATCTCAACAATCAGCTTTCAGTAGCGCTTAGCTTGAGTCAATATTTATTTGAGCGCTGTGTTCCCCAGCCAGCCAGGAGAAGGGGCTCTTTGACAGACACCTTCAGCTGTTTGCTCTTTGATGCTGCAGATTGCAAGATCAAACGTCTTGTCTGATTAAGGCGAAGGCGGAGAGCTATCTGCGATCAATCAACCATCACGCCGATAAGATACAGCCCCAGCCGGTGTGTTTCACAGCGTGACGATGGAGAAATGTGCCGCTGTGCAAACACGCGGACACACAAAACGCAGCACCTTCTGACACGAAACAAGAGATGGCCGAGTAACATTTTTTGAGTCTGACTTTGATAAAAAAAAGAAAAAGAAGAAAAAAAGAAAAGAATATGCATGATGGAAGTGAGCCAGTAGACACTGATAACCTTTGTTTTAAAAAGATGCTGACTTTTTTGTTGTAAAGAGAGCTCGTACTGTTAGCTCTACAGCACCTACCCACGCTCTACTAAGGCTTTGCCTTGGAATGTAAGCAGTTCATCGTGGCCAAGAGGAACAGAGACAAACATGTGGGTGAACTTCTATGTGCCACCACTCTCTCCCTGAGCCAGTCACCAGCTGATAACTGCTACTTTTTACTAAGAGGCAGTAAATGTCAAAGTGATTGCCTAAGAACCTGCTGACAAGACTAGGCCAAGACTAATGGCAACAGCACTGAGGTCTCTCACATGGGATGTTGTAGCTGTTTATGCCTGGACAGCACCAATACTATTTGTCTTGGTGATAGTTTCAATATAAAAATCATTATATATTTGCTTTCTATGTTACAAAATCATGATCAAGTGATTACAGCATTGATTGTGATACAGTGTATGGCAACTTGCAAAGTGACAATCAAAATGTTTTGGATTTTTGTTTTGTTTGTTTTGCTTTTTGTATTCCTCCCATTCATTTGTGAGCTAGCCAGTTTAGCATTACAGCATGAATGGCAATTACAATTGCAAGCCCCTAAGGCATCTGTCTTTCCTTGTTACACCTAGTCAATACAGGGGTGGAGTTTCAATCTCCACTTCACCTCTTTGATCTCACAATGACTACTTACGCTGAATTGTTTTCCCCACCTTTGTACAAACGCCAAATGTACACGTGAAATAAAATATGACTTTGAGTACATGTGGTTATGCTGTAATTCCTAATAATGTACATGTAAAATATTCACAAACAATTACCCAACACATTTAAAATGCATTGCATAGATTAAATAAAAACTTAATCTACAAATTCAATTAATATTTTCTCCCCACCAACAAATAGTATAGTAACAAGACTGACACATATTACATAAACTGGGAGTAAAGTCGGAATAAACGAAGTGCGGGTGACCTTCCATTTGAGGGGGTCGCCCCCCTGAAATCGCCTGTGACTGTGACTAATACACGTGAGCGGGATGAATTTGGGGTGGATCAGTTCCATCCCCCCTGCGTCATCATTCACAATCAGGGGACATCTGGAGTGCCTTTGACTTATCACTGACTTAATAAGGCAGCCTCTCAGAGAGGCTCCAGGAAACCCTATCCTGAAAAGCAGCCCCCTTTCCAGACCAGACCATCTCCCTCTCTATACCCCTCTCTCTTTCTCTCTCTCTCTCCCTTTCTCTATCCATCTCTCTCTCTCCGTACGGGATCCCATCCTCAGTGAGTAGTGAGCATGCTTACGTTATCCCACTCCACCCCCTACTACACCCATTCAGCTTTATACCTCAGAGCAACTGGTGACACTTGGTGAACATATGCACGTACATACATTCATCAAGCCTCAAGAAGAGTGGTATCATGTGTTTATCTGGTCCACTTACAGAATCCCCTCACAATCATTCATGTCGCAATATCATATTCATTCATATCACAGTCAAGGACACTTTCAGATCTATGGTAGACCTCCAGATCAGTCAAAAGAGAGAGATGACCATAACCCGCAAGTACACAAACACACAACACACACACCTACACACACACACACACACTCCTCTCTCATCAGTGTGATGTTTACATGGGCGAGCAGTGGCAGACTAACAGACGTACAAGGAGGAGACAGAGAGAGGTCAGCGTACTCACAGGTAGGACGTCAGAGGGCTGAGGTTGCCGGGCACCGCCGATAGTCCAAGCTCCGAGCAGTCGACAATCAGTAGAATCCCATCCTCCTGGCACTGGCATGGCGCCGGGCACAGGCTGGCAGGCAGACTGGCACTCTGAGTTCCATGAGCCTGCGATCTGCTGGCAAACTGCAGCAGCATCAGGAGTAGAGCCAACATGTCACCTCGTGTTTCAACCACCGCTTTTAAGAGAAAACAAAAATGTAAATAAAAAGAGCGTAAATATATTTAGCTTTCACTCTCTCTCTCTCTGACTTCTTCTGTGCCTTGTTCTGTTTCTCTAACTGTTCAGATCACTCCATGGGTGACTCAGTCAGTCAAACGTTTGCGCACACTTCTCCCTGCCTCTCTCCTTTTTTCTCTCTCTTTCACTCGCTCTCTCTCTCTCACACTCTCTCCCTGTCTCTCTCTTTCCCCTCTGTCAGTCTGCCCTGTCCTCTCTCACTTTGAAGACATTTACCTATTGTAGTGGGAGTCTAAGTGTCTACTCTCATTGGCTCCCACTTGAAGGATGGGAGGAGTCTATCTCTCACTCATGCTCCCTCGCTCTCTCTCTCCCTCTCTGTCCCCCCCCCCCCCCCCCCCCCCCCCCCCAGGGCAGTCTAGGGAGCAGTTCATTTGATGAGGGGGGTGGTGGTGGTGGGACAGAGCTTTGGGATAAGACAGGACTGGCTGGTAAGCCCTGGTGGAGGAAGTGGTGTAACGAGGAGAGCTTGGGCCTGAGGTATGCTTATAAAGAAGGGCAGAGCAGGGGAGAGGAGATGAGAGAGAGAGAAAAGAGAAGAGAGAGATAGTTCCTCTATAGCTGTTCTGCTCTCCAATACTTCAAGAAAAGTTAGAGCAAACACTGTAATCTACCTCTATGGAAGTTTTACCCGGGAAGTTGTTTTGGACACTTCTTTGACAAGAGACACCAATAATAGGGATGCTTTTAGGAAGCATGAGTTTCTCTACAAGAACAAGTAATGTAGTCTAAAGTATCAGAGAGCAATTCTTCTTATGCTTGACTGAACTGTAAAAGATCAGCTGTTTATTTACTTTACTTCTTATGCTCACTGGTGTTGGACCTGGTGAGGGGGAGGGGGGTGTAGTGGCAACTGAATTAAATACATGCGGATGTCTGTTTGCCAAGACTTCATCTACCACAAGGGTACACCTATGTGCAAATACACTTTTGCAACAGTATATGTAAGCAAGAGCCGTAATCCTACTCTATTCATGACTCTTAATCAGAGGATAATATATCAAGAAATAAATGAATGTTACACAAATATACTAAATTCTAGGATTGTCTTCTGGTGTGTGCAAACAGATCTGAGCAGTCTTCTGAGATTCTGTTAGTCTTAAATCTCTTGCAGATCAAACAACCCATGGATTCCAGTGGTGCCGTGGTAAAATATATGCAAGCTCTCACAAGGCCATTCTCCCAACAGTCTGATGAGATGATGACTAGTGAGGATCTTTGTTTTCATAATGTGTCCATAAGCACCACCAGGGAAAAAGAAATGTATTTAGTTTCAAATGAAATGCCTGGTCCACTACCTCCCCTAACACACTGAAAGCAATGAGTGTTTTTCGGTCTGTTGTCATTTTTGTCTGTCATTAGTTGCCACCATGTCTCCTTTCATTTCCTGTAAGCTTTCACTTGAGATTTTCAACAGGATGCAGTGCTCAAATATGATATTAGTCCGTTCCCCCCCAAAACAGAAACATTTGTCACATTATTCCATCAATCTGTATCTGTAAATAACTCGAATTCCAGTCCACATAATGCAGCTATTACCATTGTGTGCAAAAGTATATTGATTGAATTGATTGGATTCAAATCATAAGAGTTCAGAGGGATTAAGAACAGATCTCACAAGAAGTGTTTCCTTGTAGCTTTGTTTTCATGTAATTAGCATATTTATTTAAGCAGAATACTCAAAATCCAGCTGATGTCTTTTTGTTTGAAGGAATAAAGCATGACAACTCGCTCTGATAACTCTTGTTTTAACAGTATATTCTGATTTGCAATAAAATAAAATACACTGCAAAACTGCCTCTATCCAGTTTCTAACTGAAGACAGGCATTTTGCCACTCATTTGTTTCATTCATCAGAATGTATGCCAGTGCTGAACCAGTTTCCAGCCACACAAGCCTGCCTGCAAGTGGACAAACGGGTAGCCCATTGATTAATTAAAATTCCTTCACCAGGCACGATGCTGTGTGGTGCCTTTGTTACGTTCTCCAACAAGAACACACAGAATCTTTCATCGCTGCTCGTGCTCCTCTTCATTCTCTCCCCTCTCTGTTGCCAAAATCTTTTCCACTGTTTCCTCATTCATCCTTTACACCCTTCATATTTGGGTGTGTGTGTTTTTTTTTAGTTTTTTTTTTACTTTGGACTGCACTGTGTAATTCAAGGATAAACCAACACATACTCATTTGGCGTGCTCTGTGTAAGAGCTGGCAAAACATACCTTTGCTACCACTAGTTACCTGCACATTTCATTCTCCACGCCTCCACCCGACCATTCACATGCAAGCAGCTTTTAATTGTCTAGCCTTAGGTGTGCCTATAAATACAATTTAACAAGACACATATTCTCTCTCTCTCTCTCTTTTTCTTTCTATTCTTCCCAGGGCAGTGGCCTGACAGCCTTGGATTCATTTGCTGTTAGAGGCAGGAAGGCCGATAGAGAGAGACTAAAGAAAAAGCTTGACATAAAGTGGAGGATTTAGACAATACGGCGGCCTGACAAAGATTTGAATTGGAGCGCTCTCACCAAACACAGCTCAGCAAACAGTCTCTACCTTTAGGCACCTGTCGCCTCTGATTGGCCAAAAAGGGATGCTTTGTTTCCCATCTTGAGAGAGGCTGTGAGGACTGTCTAAAAAAGTATGCCCCAGCCCATGCCCCCCCTCGAGATCAAAGAGACTCGCTACACACAAACTCACACATACGCACACACATATAGAAACAGTCTCACAAACACACCCGCACGCACACACACATGCAGACACACACACAGACATTCACACACACTTACCCAGACACACAGACATTCACACACACATGCACACTCCAACACACACACAGAGTGTGTTTTTTTTTACAGAGTGTGTGTGTGTGTGTGTGAGAGAGAGAGAGACACACACACACACACACACACACACACACACACACACACACACACAAACACTAACCAATCTTTTTAAGACACAAAAGGGAAGTAGGTACCTGACACTCACCTGACTGAATTCACCACAGGCTATTTGAGCTCCATCATGCAAGGAAGTCTATTGAAAGGCAGCCCAAGAGAGAGAGAGAGAGACAGAGAGAGAGAGAGAGACAGAGAGAGAGAGAGAAAGAGAGGAAGAGAAAAGAACCCAGGGTCTTGTTGTTCACGACCACCATCGGTTGTGAGCTTGCCGATATTTAGTGGCAATGACCACCTGCCTATGGCCGCGAAAGTGCTTTCTCACATGAACCGTTTGAGAGGCTTCTATGGGCTCCGCCAGCACTCATCCGTGCTCGGCCTCGTCTCTTCTTTCCGGTGGGCGCCGGGGGTCGGGGGGAATGTGTATAGAGAGGGGACGAGGGGGGGCAGGTTGATGAGTGAAGCTGCTTGCTGCTTTTTCTTGTCGCGGATCAGTTCAACAAAGATGTCTGTCCAGATGTTAAGACCATAGGCTCCCTGAAAAGACAAGGAATGTCAAGAAAAAAGACACAGACCAAACAGTAGAATGTGTGAGATCTCTGGCATCTACTAGAGAATATCTGGTTCAGAAATGTGAAACTGAATTAATAAACTACAGTACATGAACTGACCCAAACCACAAAATACATCATGAAGTTGAAAAACAGTAACAACAAGTTGTTTTATCTCATGATTTTGAGATTCAAAGTTCATTTTGAGATTTTTAAAAAAAATAAAATCAACTCTAGTTTGGACACTGAAAACTACACCAGTCTCAGTATAATCTGTAAACATACTATATCTAAGAACAGATACCCTGACAGTCATCACAGTAGTGATGCAAACTATTGTCTAGTTTTTCAGCCCTGGCCCTTAGTGCTTTCACCCCGACTACAGCGTTCATCGCTGAGGCATTTGGCTACACTTGTTTTGCTCGGTGCACATAAGAAACAGTTGACAGTATGAAATACAGTCAATGGTACCAAAATATGCCGACTAACACATCCACAAGTTAGTGCCTGCAGGTAAACACTCTGATAAGGAAAGCTGCTCCTCTTGATTCTATTTTAAGTGCTGCCATGGGCATTCCAATTATATAAAAGGCAAAAAGGCAAAGGGAGGCGGATTAGATGGCAGTAAATAAAAAATAAAAAAGTTGATTGCCTTAAATTAGATTTCTTTAATTACTTGGAGAGAAAGGGGTTGCGTGTGTAACTCTGGGATCAACCAGAGGCCTTTGCTGTTTTTGAAGGTTGAACACATCTAAGAAGATAAATAAAAAATAAAAAAACTGAAATAAAAAAGACCGACCTACATTACTTTTGCCATGGGTGAATTGCTACATCAAAGGCTTTTGCTGTAACTTGTATGATACATGCAACAGTGTGTGTGTGTGTGTGTGTGTGTGTGTGTGTGTGTGTGCGTGTGTGTGTGTGTGTGTGTGTGTGTGTGTGTGTGTGTGTGTGTGTGTGTGAACTTGTGTGTGATAGCATGCGATTCTGCTGCCTTTGCTTGCGGGGGATCCTCCCTATGCCTTTGTAGTTGTCCCAGGCCCTGCACGACAGGAGAGCCCGGTGAGAGGGGTGCGCAATGCGATTCCATCTGGTATGCTCGAGTCTTGATTACAGCTCAGGTGGAATGTTAACGCTGGCTGATAGTGTTTTATCGTCTTCATTTGGGCTCAGCCGTCCGTGGCACCTCAGAAGAGAGGGAGAGACCTGCAGCACAGCATGGCGTCTCCATACACATACAGTACATACATACATCATGGATAGTAGTTACAGTGACAGGCCTCACTAAAGACATCCTATTTCTATGGAGACATGACTGAATCTGGCCCTTGGCCAAAGGTTTCTTTTATCCATCTTTCTGTAATGTCATACTGCTGTGCATAGCAGTGGTAACAAATGGGACACCGCCTCCATCTGAATTTATTAGGACTGATATTGAGTCCATTATAAAACTTCATAATTAACACAGAGAATAGCAATAGTTAATAATCATTGTTAATGAATAATTGAATGACAAAAATCAATAGTGTAATAACACAAAGAATTAACATGCACAGACCATAATAATAATTAAATAATGATAAGTGGCCTTTAAGTGAATTGAGGAATATCATCAATGAGCTGATTTCCCGTTTACAAGAATTAGTCAAATTGGACCTGCCATGACTGCCAGTTTGAACAGGTCACAGTCCTTAGGGCACTATTGCTTAGGATAGGATGAGCTCATCTTTGGGTTGAATTTCATTGGTTTTGTTCCACGGTTTTCACTTACAAAATACAATACAAATAATAATTTCGGATTCGCTTATGTGTGGTTAACCTTCTTTGTACATTTCATCTGATGATGGGCTGGTGTTTATTTTCTCAAGATATTGTCAGTTGACACGGCCCTCTCCAAATGAGTAAAACATGTGTTGCAGCGCCTCCTAGTGACAGTTTGGGTAACAATATTATATGACAACACAAACAAACTGTTACAAGAGAGGTGTGTGTGTGTTTGGTAGTGAGTGTCTGAGTGAATGAATAAGCAAAATCAAGTGGGAGTAACATATTTAATGTGTGGAAATTAAATGTGTGGAAATTCACAACGTTAATTAAGGCCACCTATAGATATATAATTTGTTTGTTGTGTTTAATTATGCAACATGCAGGCAATAACACTGGTAGATTTCACATGAAATCTATTGACTAAACAGTAAAAGTACTCTAAATAAGCAGTATAACAATCTTGTTGAGCTCATGCCAGGATAAAGTTTCCAAAGAACAGACTACAAGTGAAACAAATAAGAACTGTGAGCTCTTCTCATAAGTTATGCCTTGTACGGCATAGGTGATTCATCAACACAAAATTAATGACTAAATGTTTGCCAGGAACCTTATTCCCATCATGAAACATGCTTTCAGCTGCATATCTGGTTGGTATGGCCTCATACTGGAAGCCTATATCTCTGTGTTATCTCCTGTGCTCGGCAAAACAAATGATTTACACTACTGTCCTGGTTTTACACAAGCCCAGATAAAAACAAGGCTGTGTTTGTCCAGATAGGTTTATTGATCACAGTTATTGTCCAAAGGGTGTTATCCAGTGGGACATTTTTATTGGAGTACTATTCCCACTCGACACAATTCCCATACTGTAGTTCCCATTGTTCTTGTGCACTGGAAATCAAAAATTAACTAATTAAGTCCATTCCAGTTACAAGATAGTTACATCCCAGAAGATATGTATCCCACTCTATGTCCATCCATCCAGAAACACCAGCCCAACATCAGATGAAATGTACAAAGAAGGTTAACCACACATAAGAGAATCCAAAATGATTATTGTTACTGTATTGTTTATATGGACCTTAGGCATAGTTCCACCAATTCAGCTCAAATTTGATGGATCTTGGTGTTTCATAAACTGACCTAGCAAGTGGATAACAACCAATAAAAACAATATTAACTAGAAGGGCACTCAAAGAGTGCAGACCTCTGCCAAGGCAGTGAACCTCTGATCTGTGCATGTCAAACTGAAGATTAGTAGTTGGTTTTTGTATTTCGACACAAACACTGTCCAATAATAACCATAAGATGTACTTTACCCTTAGATAGACTGTTGCTGTAGTTCATCAACTCTATCTCACTTGAACGCCTACACTTTATTTCATTAACTCTAAAGTCACTGTTTGGGTGAAACACTAGAGGGCAGTATGAATACCATATGGCGCAACAGCGAAAGCTAAACTAAATCACTACAGTTGGCCCTTGAGTTGGATCTGCTCCAAAGAGTAATGGGTTCATCCTTAGACAATGCTTCACCTTCACACCAAGTTTCATGGAAATCGGGCCAGCAGTTTTTGCATAGCGGACGTGCCGAGTAGGCCATTATGTATATTTGTAATTAAGAAGATAGCACCTACACAAATTAGAAAAATAAACAAAAAAATGTCCTTTAGTATTGGGTAAGGTTTAGCAGATCTGTAGGTACAGTAGAAAAGTAGACAGCAACACTTGCAATAGTATGGCAAACTGATAGTTTTCCCCTCAAAACTGATTTATAATTATGATTTGCAATATACTGTAGTGCCTATGCATTAGGATAATAACTTTACAGTATGTTTATATATATATATATATATATATATATATATATATATATATATATAACATACTGTATTGATGATAGCAGGCTCAAGGTATATTTATGTCTATATGTTACCAGCATGCAAGCTTTACACTCAGCACTCTACATTTACACTCAGCCCACTTGAAAGCCTGCTCATGAACAGGTCAGCTAGGGCCTATGTAATGACATGAGGCAGTCTCCTGGTGGTACCCTCACCCAAATGCTGAGTTTTAGAAACTGGAGGGTTTGGGAGGCCTACCGGTTGCATTTGGAGCTGTGGTTGGGAATGTGATGTAGAGGTCATTGCAGCCATAATAACCTGTGGTCTGAATGTGGATAATAGCCTTTTTTAGCTGAGGTGGAAAAGCACAAGTGGTTCTATGCATCTGTTTTTTTTGCTTATCTTGGATCATTATCTTAGTCAATTACAGTAATATTGGCTGCACTGCAACTTAACTGTAAAACAAAAAGTGATGGGCTTAAGTACAGTGATGGGCTTGAGTACTTTGAGATGCTTTGTTTGATGGAAAGGGTAAATATTTTAGTGATCTATACACTTAATGTGCAAGTCACTGATTGATACATCATACATTTATTTAAATAAACTATTTTAATCCCCCCCCCCCCATCAGACATCAAAGACAACCTTTGCTGTCATTGTACTTGTTTATGGTAAAGAAATAATCATTCAACATTTTTTTCTCAGCAAACTACTCTCAGTTTATGATAAAACTAATAGTCGTAAATTCAGTCACTTACTGTTAAATAGTTTAAGTAAGCTGTAAGAGCTTCCCGGCAGCGGTGTCATGGGTTTTGTGGTTAGAATTTCACTACCATTACAAAGGCGGTGAGTGCAAATATTAGTCCCTCAGAATGGCTTTGGTTTATACAGTATGTTGATCCACTCATTCAGACAGACTGTACAAGGCATTGTGCTGTGGTTGCAATGGGAAAGCCCCCTGTCCACTCCTTGTTGCCTGATTTGGTTACGACTCCCTTCAGTTAGGCTTTCCTTTCAAACTGTAAAGTTGCACACCTGGACATGACACAGGCTGCAGTAATTCTTGGAAATGCAAGGTGCTATCAGCTCATTAGAACCGCAGATCAGGAAATATATATATGTGGTCATATCATGGCTATACCACAAACTATTATGCCATTTATGTCACAATTAAAATCTTCAAACACAAAACAAAGTAAACCCTGTTTAAATGTGTGTTCTAAAAAGATAGCTTTTTCTCTCTGTAGCACAAAACCATCTGACCTGAGAGAAAGAGATACTCTTTATAGTTCCTGAATTATGTAACATTAAATAATACATACTTAAACTTACATTCAATGTGTTTCAATGAGGGCTTAATATTTAGAAAAAATGTAAAATATAAACTACTGAGTCAAATCGTTGTACCATGGAAGAGTTCCTGTATTCTTATGTATGGTGAAGAGCCAGGCCAATGATTCATTGTTTAGTTGTTTCCCTTTCCAAAGTCACTGAAGCCTGTCATACGGGATACCAATAATGCATGAAATTATCGAAACAGTTAACAACTGAGGAACATTCACAATCAGAATTTGCTATAAAAAGATGTAGACATGGCATTGCCCTTTCTGATATAAAAATCTGAAACGTGTGCATTTGCAAGCTGATCTAAGAAAATATAATGTTAACATTAGGGATGCACCGATCTGACTTTTTCAGTCTCGATACCGATACGGATGCCTGAGCTTTGTGTATCGGTCGATACCCGATATCGATCCGATACCATGGATAAATTAATAAACCACTGTGTGGAAAATACTAAAGGTATGAAGTTGAAGAAGCCTAAATTCGGATCGGCCCATGGATCTGCTAATTTTTCCGATCCCCGATCCAGCTATTTTGTCAATATCGGGGCCGATATCCGATCCTAATATCGGATCGGTGCACCCCTAGTTAACATGCAAGTACAGATGTCTTCTGTACATCCATAATTTTTATTTAAGAAATTGGAGCAGCAGCACAATTGTGTCAGTCGTGTCACCATTCAGTGACATTTGCAGACTTGAACCTGATAAAGACCATCAATAAAAGGGGAAAGTAAAAGACAAAAAGACTCTTGCTATGTTCTTAAGTATGTAAGGTATGTAAGCACTGTTTATTTTTAGACTTACACCCACACACGTTGAGGGAAATTTACAAGGTCAGCGTGAAAGAATTTGTGTAAACTTGCCACACTGTTGTGTGGGAACTGTAGTGTGTGGGTGTGTCTAGTTGTGTGTGTGTGTGTGTGTGTGTGTGTGTGTGTGTGTGTGTGTACTGTATATATATATATATATATATATATATATATATATATATATATATATATATATTGTGTGTGTGTGTGTGTGTGTGTGAATGTGTAAGTGAATGATGTTCATTATGAAACTTCTGTATGGGTTAAACTTTATTTGAACATTCATTGTATTGTCAGTATATTGATCATTGTATCCATGCACTCCTCATGCACATTGTATCCATGCAATACATAGATGCACTACTGATGTTTTAAGTTTTTTACTTATCATTTATGAGAACATTTATCTGTCCCTACATCCCTCGTTTTATTACCTGAGGCAGGTGCATGCAATCAAACTGCCAGGAATTCTATCAAACTAAATACTCTGGGGTTTCCCAAACTAGTTTGTCAGGTCTATTTTAGACGGCCTCTGTACATTCTGAAAATTTCTTGATAGCACTGATGTCCTTTTTGAAGGCTGCAACAACAGCAGCATAAAATTATATTTTATTTGCTACATTTAACAAGAATGTCTGCATTTAAATTATAGGAGGTAAATCCGAGTGCCTCCCCCTGTTTTACAGCTTTCTTTTATATCTTTGAGCAAAGATATATGTTTTACAGCTTTCTTTTATATCTTTGAGCAAAGATACATGTGTGTGTATTTGAACAAGGTGATGTTTACACCTGTCTGTGATTAATTGTCTTTCTGAGATTAAATGGTGATGTTACTACCAGACACCACACACAAATAGTGATTATTTACAGATATTAAATATCTGTCATTATGTCATGTAATGCTCAGCTTAAACTGTTTACTAATCAGATAATGTGATAAAGATAGCTTGAGGGGGCAAAAAGAAAGCCTTTAAGGCATTTATATGACCTACTATAACAATCAGCCATCATAGTAAAATCTTCAGTGACAAAGATTAACAGTACATCGGTACTTGGTAAATACATGCAACTAAGAGAAGGGTTAGAAAGTTCATGAAAGTACCTACAAAGTTGCTGTTGTATTATAGTAATTTGAGTGTCTACAGTTTCAACCACGTTAAAATAGATTAATTTGAAGTGTTGTTTCTGTTCCGACAGGGCCAAAATCAGCCACTGCAGAGGTAAGTTAAGTGAGATAAACATTCTGCATGCAAAGTATGCCCGAAGTCATGTGTGATGCTACACACGTGCAGGTCACAGAGGGTAACAAAAACAAACTCGGCTGTGTGGCATGACGTGTACATGTACATCGATAGAGGAAATTCACCGAATATTTAGAGAACTTTCTGAGACTTCCCCTTGGCATGTCCCACTTTCCAGTACGTGTTTCTGTTTCCATACAGTGGCATGCTGTACAACCCAGAGTAGACAAAACAAAAGATGTTATGCTATGCAATATGCTGTATTATATTTTGTTTTTTTTACTGTGATATGATGATGTCAAAGATGCACAATAGCATCACCTGCCCTCTGATAGTGTGGGAAAATCATGGAATTCTGGTAGACCTGGAGCTAAGTCAATATCAGTTATTCCCATCGCAAACCGGTTGAATATTCCATCATCCATACATTGTCCCATGGGAGAGTAGTGCAAAGGGATTTCAGACTGTCCGGTGGTGTTTGCGAAACAAACAGCTGTTACCGACATGCAGATAAGAGAAGGTGGCTTAGAGCCTTGGAGAGGTGAGTGGGATGACGAGGGTTCATAAAACCACCATATTCCAGATGGCAGCCATTATCAGTCTCAGTAGCACAAATGGCTTCTCAAACATATTGTCCCAGCTGCCACTCATGTTTGATGGAATAACCACCACACACACACACGCACACACACACACACACACTCCAACCTCTCCTGCTCTGGCTGCTTTTGTTTTTGGTCTGGAGATAAGTGCCATGCCATCATGTTGCTGAGTAAAGAGAGTTTCCCTCCATTTTTCACAAGTGTTTTCCCTCCACAAAGGATCTCATGGATCATTTACTTCCTGAAAAGAAGACTGCATGATGATGATGATGATGATGTTATTGCTGTTGCAATAATAATAGATTACAATTATAACATAACTTAACAGTATAACCTTACAAAAGCCTACAGTATATTATTAACATCCTATTTGCAATCTTTTGTAAATTGTAAATTAAATCCTTACTCAGTGCATAAAATGATTTGTGGCTGAGACTACCTTTCTGGCTGAAACCTTTGGAAGGAATAAATTACCTTCTTCGGTAACACTGTTGATGATACATAGAGTTATAATGCTGTCAGGGAAATTATGCCAAGGTCACAACAGGGTTGTGGCTGTTTCTTTGTTTGAAATGGTCATTGTTATCAATGCTGACATAAATCTTTTAAATCAGCTATTAATACTGTTCATTTTAATAATCTCCATAACTGTTGCGGTTATCACTGCTATAACTGCTGTGCCCCTGGTTTAAACAATTGGTGGGACACCCTGGTACATCCCTTTCACTACAGATCACTCCATTGTCTTTTGTCAGAAAAAGGTGAAGTGAAATTCTAACAAAAAAAATTAGATGTGAAAACAGTGAGGATGGATAAACTGAAGTACTATAAGCACAAAAGCGAAAGCCAAGGTCATGCCTCCATTATTTCACATGATCTGGTGCTCAGTAATGTAGTATTCTATTGGTCATATTTCTTCTAATACATCAGCACAGTGCCCTATTATAAACCGAAGTGAGTAGTGCCATACATATGAATGCTACCCTGTTCCTGCTGTACCTTATTTACATTTAGATTTAAATGTTTTGCTCTTAACCCAACACCTATGGAGGCTATTCATTGAACTACGTGTGTGTGTGTGTGTGTGTGTTTGTGTGTGTGTGATGCATGTGCATGTATGATAATTATGTTTGTTTATGATGTTATGTTTGTCAATAATGTTATGTTTGTGAATAAACCACAACAGTAATAACCCACCTTCAGCTTCTCTCCAGACCCACACAGTGCCTTTGATCTAGACCCCTAAACCAGTTTTATAACCCACATGTCACACTGTTGTGGCCTTTATAGCTATCCTTCAGAAATCCTTGTTTACCATTACGTGGTTGTTTTTATAAAAGCTGAACTATTTTGCCTGAGGAACGAGGAATATTTTTCTGCAAGTTGAAGGGTAAAAATAGAAGGACAGGCTACTGCATACAGCAGTGCAATCCTACACACCTTAACGGAAAACATAATTGCTGGAACCATGCTGGCAGTAGGTGAGATACTAAATTTTTTGTAACAAATGAAGAAAAAGGTAGTGGGGTAAAATGAAGAGAAAGACTGGGGGGGGGGGTTATGGAGGGTGTGAAACAGAAGGTTAAGATTTCAACAATGAAACTAGAGAATGTAATTCCAGGGAATTACGAGTGCATGAAAATGACGCTAGGACAGACATGGTGGTTGCACAGCTTAATAGTGGACGTTCACTTTATTTCAATATGCCTACGCAAATTATGTTGATGTTTGTTTTTGTGTTTGTACAAGAACAAGGGCCGCTTCAGTTGCAATAATGTGTTTGGATGTTCTCGCACAACTTGTGGATTACCGCAACCTGAAAATGTAGTTGCATCGTTGATGAATTGGTGAATAAACTCGGGGGAGCGAACTTCTCATGTGTGAGTAAGAGGTTTCTTTTTGTGATTGAGTAGTATTGATGATTGCATTTGTTTCGCTCAAGTAGTAGTGGAAACTATTTGCAGAGACAGAGACTCAGAGCGAACCTGGTGAGAACCTGTTGACGCTAGCCTACGTCTGACTTGTGTAACGTTAGGCTACTCTGTAGTAGCCTAGGTCTGTGATTGTGACAGGCATGGTTTTCTGGGTAGATGTTGTTTATGGACTGTAGGCTAGGCGTCTGAGTTTTTATTTGTTTATGTAAGCTGACATAAAATAACAAGCTGTTCACTTTAAGTAAATAAATGCACGGATGTGCTGCTTGTAGCAACCATAGATTTTAGGGTTCATGCTATGCTAGTTACAGTATGTGCTTGTTATGCTATGCTATGCTATGCTAGTACTGTATAGCAGCTTCTACCATGATAATACATTGCAGAACAACTGAGTATGGGTGTAAAAATTAGTGTAGTCTCAGGTGAACAGTGTAGTCCCCTAGCCTACCCCCTCCGCACAACCTATCATGAGTGTGTTAGTTGGTTAACTGCTGTTTATTGGGCGTTCCAGTGTTTCAGCTCGGATGTCCCTCAGCGACCGCATTGCGACCTCCGTGACCGCATTGCGAACGTTTGTCCTTCAGCGACCGCATTGCGAACGTCTCGCTTTAATGATAGCATTTGGCACGTAGGATTGGACGTGATATATCTGTTATTTTGGATGAGATGTCCCAGGTTCATTTACTGGCAGCAGACACTCTCCATGTGTGCCATGTCAGTGAACATAGGGACACAACCCCCACATAAGCACCACCGATTGTTTTCTGTGCGCTCAGATACACCTCTCTCTCGATCATCTATTTCTCCTCCATAGTCAGGCTCTGTGGGGGGAACTAAAACTCCCACTGCTCTTACTGGCTCAAAAGCATAGGCAATTGGATACCTGTCCTCATTGGTGGGTCTATCCCATTCGTCCATATCCATTTTGTTGAGGCAGTAAGCTAACTGTGCCGCTGTGTAAACAGCATAGAATGTTGTACCAACCATTCTTGTGATGTCATCATTTTCTGAAAACAAAGATGGCGACGCACAGCTGAAATTAATGCAACTTATTTGTGCTTTATTCTGAATAACGGGTCATATTTCTGACTTTATTTGTATTTATGGTATATTTAAATATTTAACTAGTGCTATAGACATCTGTTTTATTTGACTGCTTCATTTCCACCTGAGACAGACAGTTGCTGGAGGTGGCCGGAACCATGTGGCTCTGGCTGGAACACTTGGCATAGGATTCTAAGTGCCCTATTGTGATGCCATAATCGCCAATGTTAAGTCTATGGGGAAATTTGTAATAGTTTTTAATTAATAGTTCAAAAAGTATAAAAGATACAAATATGAAAAATACATTCCACACTTGTCCTAAGTAAGACCTACGTAACACAGTTTGAATGAAGTTTCTACATTAAACGGTTGAAGCCGCATTAAACGCGGAAAAAGCGTTAGAAGAAGAATAAGAAGAAGAAATCAGAAAACAGTAGATTGCATTTTCATGCACTCTAATAACTATTGTAATGGCCTTGTGTCTTGTATTGGGCTGAAATTGGTCTATTAAGGTTCTGCCTACCAGTGTCAAAAGAGGAGTCTGGGGGTAAGATGATGAGGTCAGAGGTCAAGGTGAGGAGAAAGAAGTAGAGGGTGAATTCAAGCAAAAGGAAGGAGGCTAAGCACGTGAAGATGATGGTTGACAGGAAGAAAAAGGAGCTAACAGGTTTGAAGAACAAACAGGTGGCCATCTCTGAGGTGCAGAAAAATCAGAAACGGCTATTCATCATAACAGCCTGGAATATAGAGATCGCCAACATAAGTGAAAATGCTTCCAGCAGTTGTGGTGGTGTCTGTGGAGATGGCTAATGTCAGCAGAGAAGCCAGTCCAGCAGTTGTCTTGGACTGTATAAATATGGCCAATACCAGCACAGAGGCTCCCCTCACGGCTAGACATGTCTCATCCAAGACTGGACTGGCAGAAGTAACAGCCAAGAGCATGCAAATCATGCATCCCAGGAGGTTCTCACCCCAGCAAAGAGAGGACAGCTGGTGGAGGAGTTGAAGAAAAGGCTTGCATGTTGGTTTAACTGGAGGGAGTCTGCGGAAAGAAGGTTAATACTGTAGACAACATCAGTTAGCCTGATAAGAAGGTGAGAAAAGAGTCTCCGGAGACAGTGCCAGAGAATGAACCAGAGGCAAAAGAGGGAGAAAATAAGGTAGATCAGAGGAGATGAAAGGCAAGGAGAACGGACAAATGGAAGCCTCATTTGGGGTGATAGGTGAGTCATCTGCCCACGTCATCAGCACTCTCCATTCACCAAATATCAAGCTCCACTAACCACTCCTTAAATACCGTCTTCTTACACATTAGACCTGGTACAGTCCTGTCCTATCTAGTTCTTTTTTAACACATCTCAA
Organism: Alosa sapidissima; assembly: GCF_018492685.1. Classification (NCBI taxonomy): domain Eukaryota; kingdom Metazoa; phylum Chordata; class Actinopteri; order Clupeiformes; family Clupeidae; genus Alosa; species Alosa sapidissima. The sequence continues at coordinate 25,975,458 of NC_055963.1, forward strand.
CAGTTGACAGTGCAGTTGACATGGCAACCATAGAAGTAAAATTGAGAGTTCAGTTAAAAGAGTTCAGCAAAAAGGGACTGCAAGTTGAACATTTGTAGGTGGTTGAATATCCTATAATAGTTGTGGACTTCTTCATTTGAATAATCATTTCATCTGTCTCCACAGACCCAAGCCTGTCATGAGACATCAGCTGCCTGATGGGAGGAACCTGTGTCAGCAACTTGGTGACAGAGACTGAGAGAGGCCTATGACTTGTCTGTGACTAGACTGGCATAAGTACCAGCCAAGAATATTGCAAGAATTTTGGTGACCATACCATGCTGACCATATCATATTTCACTCTACTATCTTCTTTATAAAAAGCTGTATCCTCACTTACCATTCAAACAGACATTTGACATTTGCAATGCCCTACATGTTGATCTTTGTAATGCTTTACAAGGTCCTCATCAAGGTTTACAGACATGATCCCATCGTTCAAAGCAAAGAGCCTCTAAATCAAGTGTGTGTATGCATGTTTGTGTGTATTTGGTGTTGATCATATGGGCCTCTTTCTGTGTATCCGTGTGTGTATGTGTGTGTGTGTAAGGTTTTTTGTGCATGTATCACATATTTATTTTTCATAAGAAGTCATTTGCTTTACATTTCCAGCCTACTGTTATCCTGTAATTACAGGATGTTGATGTATCATCTCTTATTATTATCTAAAACAACTTTACACTAATGACAACAAGAGTAAAATAGAAATGTATAAGCCATAGACTGTTGTACTGTAGTCATACATAGCTGCTATGAGAAAATATAAAAAATAAATAACAATTGTCTCTCTGCATCCAAGGTAAGACATACGGCACAACAGATATAGTGAAATGAAAAAACAGAGAGAGAGAGAAAGAAAGAGAGAGAGAGAGAATAAACACAAAACCCCTCAAGGAAAATATGAGGGAGAGGGCAGTGGGTGTGGCAAACACATCGGGTCCCACCGTTAAATCCATCTGAAGGCTTGATTGTGAGAAAAGTTTGCATAAAGATGATAACAGGTTGGCAATGGTCACTGGGGAATCCAGGGGTGTGGTGGGAGAGATAGGATGAGAGAGAGAGAGAGGGAGAGAGAGAGAGAGAGAGATGGTAGGTGGGAGGGAGGGATAGAAGGAGGTGAGAGAAATGGTCCATAGTGTATATAAAGGAAACGGAGAGTAACAGTTGTGTAGTTCAGGTAAACTGGAGCTCCACCCTCTTGTTCTTGCACTCTCTCAAATTTGTCTGACAAAAGGATTTTAGGCAGCTCCGTTCTACTTCCCTGTACAAGGACACCACTACGCAGTCACAGAGAGAAAAGGTAATGACATGTTAGGCTTCTAACTTTCATTGACAGATGATGCAGTTATGTTTAGGTACTTTTGTTACCATTGGTGTTTGAGTTGTTCTGTGACTTTTACTATCTTTAGTGTACAAGTTGTCTGTCATATCTGTGTGCCTTTGGATCATTTTCACTCTTTTCACAAATTGGATTAAAATTCAAGATAAGACTGTTAGACAGCATTCCATTTAATTCTGAAAAGTATGTCAGATAGACTTGTGATTTTATTTTACAATGTTGACAGTCTATGTATGTTTCTTGTTTTTGACAGGCTTTTCAAAAATGTTGGCGACCCTAGAAACTGTAAGTGACCTTCTTTTTAATGTTTATATTGAGTGCTGTGTAATAATGGGAAATAACCATGAAGTTACAGATATAATAATACTTCTCTGTTTTGTACTTTTGTCAATTATTAGCAAGTGCACTTAAATTAACGTTATTCTAATAATAAAATAAATGCTAACACAACAAATGGCGACTAGGAACGTTTGTTTAAAATAGTCTTACCAAATAAATTGGTAGTTTGTTCATGCGATTTAAATAAATGACCACTATGGTGTAGCACATATTAAATAATAAACAATACCAACTCTGCCTCTACTCTGTGTCTCACAGAGCTGCTACATCCATGACTATGGGCCTCGAGACATTGCCTCCTCCCCTAAGACAGTGGAGGTGGACCTGGATGTGATTGAAGAGTACCTGAAGGAGCATTCAATGGAGGTCTCATCTGGTGCATGTGTGCAGAGCAGCAGTGAGGAGGCACATTACTGCATCCAAGGTAAAAACAGAAGTTCTGGTCGTCTGTCTGCAGTAGTAGTAAATACTACTACTGAAATGGTAGTCTTAAAAGGTGTGGTCTTAAATTAATATTAAGTTAAATTAAGTTATTTTTGGTGTGAAAATATTGAGAATTTAGCTGAAACAGAACGATCTGAAATGCTCATGAAGTTATATACAGTATGTGTGAATCCTTTACATATGCATAAAGCAGACACTTGACTTTGGTGTGTGGACAAAGTGCAATATATTGTTAAACTTTAACTTTTCTTCATAATTATGTACAATATACATGTTAAACAGCATGATGTTTACAGTATGCAAAATGAAGCTTATCAAGAGTGTTATTGTTTAGAGGGCTGGGCTGCACACCATGGACACTATGAATGGCATTATGGTGTCCCTCCCACTACAAAAGAAAACTGCCATGAGCAACATGCTCCACAACAAGCCTGGTACCCTCACCCCAGGACAAATGAATGGGTGAGTGTGACTATCTCCCCATTTTGTACAAGCTAACAAATCAAAACCTTTCCTCCTATACCACACACACACACACACACACACACACATATATATTTATATATACTGTGATTCAGCTTATCTATCACCCTGATTATGTGCATCTTGAAAGCCTGATTATGTGTGTTATTATCTGTTGTAGGTGCATGGCCTGTTTGCAACAGCAGCATACAGTGACTCCGACTCTCAGTCCAGCAACTCTGGGTATCAGGAGTGCCCCCCATCACCCCCCTCTGGGTATCAGGAGTGCCCCCCATCACCCCCCTCTGATAAGATGGGACACAAAGACAGTGAACCTCTGCCCCTGGCTTCCCTAACAGGTATGGGTCATCCGTCACTCTACTAGGAACACTTCAACAACAACAACAACAACAACAACAACAACAACAACAACAACAACAACATGTATTTATTTAGCAGGTTATCTACCCAAAGAACTTTACAATAAAGGGGGGACCTCACTTCTACCACCACCAAATACTAAACTTAGAAATGCAGCAGCAAACTCTACAGGAGCTTGTGATACAGATAGCTGCAGTCTGTGTTTACTTCAAGATGCCAGAGGATCACGTGCACTATATGATTCAAGTTGTTTATACGCTTGAATGCACTCATAACCATAATAAACAAAGGGTTTACAGTACATAACCGCCATCCTGACAACAATGTAAATTAATCTGATGTCCTGCATATCATATCTATAACTGTAACTGTAAACCTGTCGCGACAACATATCACAATTTGAATACCCTAAGCTTTCTTCATATTTCACTCATAACTGTAACCCTCCCCAATCTGTTTGCACTCTGTTAGGCAAGAGAAAGGAGCGTCTGTTCCAGTTCCTGTACGAGATGCTGGAGACTCCCGAGATGCGCAGCTGCATCTGGTGGGTGCAGTCGGCGAACGGCACCTTCCAGTTCTCCTCCCAGAACAAGGAGAGGCTCGCCCAGATGTGGGGCCGCCGCAAGGGCAACCGTAAGACCATGACCTACCAGAAAATGGCGCGGGCCTTGCGCAACTACTCGCGCACTGGTGAAATCCACAAGGTGAAGCGCAAACTCACCTATCAGTTCACTGAGGACACCCTCAAAGGCCTTCAGCGAGACGCTCAGTCAATTATGGGAAGTTAAAGTCATCTATCCAGGCCAAGATGTTCAGTCATGTACATAAATACTGAGTATTTGCAAAGAAAATGGTTAAGGAAACGGATTGTTTATTTCTTAAGTTGCATCTTTGTAATTTAAGATGATTATTTTGAGGGAGGTGTGTTGGGGTTTGATGACACATTTCTGGATGATAAAGGAGGTAATCTTCATGAAGGGCCCATATTAATTTATGAAATTGGTGGAAAATCATTGGTCCATTGGCTCTACAATTTGTAAATCTGAGGATTGTTGACAAATATTATGCTACGTTATAAGTAGTTTTTATTTTGGTATTTTTATTTTTTTGTAAATATGTCTGTTTGTACTTTGTGTATTATTATTCATCTATATCATCTTATCCTGAAATCAAGTAAAAAATTGTTGATCCGGACTTTGGGCACACAGCCCACATCTCTGCTTCAGCAGCTACTGACAGACATGCACAAACTTTGCATTATTCTGCTTTGCAGTATGCCTCCTGCGCGATAACACCTTCACCCCAGCCACCCTCCAGGGTTGATCTGATAAGCCACACAAAAGGTCCAGTGACAGACCTGTTTTCTTCAACCATTTTTGAATCCTCCACTCTGTATTATCACTATTAGTCCGATCAGAATTCCCTGAATCCCCTATCCAATAATCCACCCTCCCCATCCCAACTTTCCACACATGCATGACCATATGCAAAACAAGTGTACTCTGAAAAACCGCCACTGCAACAGAACTGTTAATGATTCACTGCCGCAAAACACATGTAGCAAGGACGAATGCATGGTTAACAGAGGTGCAGGAGCTTCTAAGAGATAAAAAACACAACGTTCTGTCAAAAGATGGGCGCCGAGAGCAACGTTTGTCTATATGTACCGTCTTATATCAGCACACATTGATTTCAGATTTGTTAAATGTTTGTGAGCGTGTGTGTGTGGGTGGGTGTGTTTACTCAATTAATCATCCATATTCTCATTTGTTTAAATTGATTTTATGCAGAGTACCATAGTCAAACTATATTACAGAGTACACAAAACAGGTCTTTGTCTAATTTAAGCTTGGGGATGTGGCATAGCTTGAGGGAAGTCTGTAAACATCAATTGGTAAGTCAATGAGTGACCTAATGAATCCTTGTTGCTTTGTTAAGCTCTAATATAAAACATGCCTGTTACCCAGGCACTTCTATTGTTAAGAGTCCAAGGGCATAGCTAGAAATACTGTAGGCCCCTTGACCAATCTCATTGTCTTATTACTATATTTCTTAAATCTTAATCTATACTTTCTGCAATGTTCCAGTGCTCTATCTAGCACTGGGGCCCTATTCATCTTTTAATCTACCTGCCATCTCCTATGACCCTTCAAGAAATCAATATTCAACTAAACCAATACAATCTCTCAATAGTTCTCTCCTTCTGTGTCATCACACAGTTTCTCCTTACTCACAGTACAATGTTAATCAGGCCACACAGTGGCGCCAGAGACTCCCTTCTGAAATGTGGCTAGTGTGTGAGGGAGGCCTGTGTGGAGGAGTGTGGCCTGTGCTCTGTGGTCAACATGTCCACATCTGGTACTTACAGACATCCTTAAAAGTTCCCTCTGAGGAAAAAAATAACAATGCTAACACAATGAGCACAAATCATTAGTGCCTCCCATGTCTACTGTCAATCGCCCACACATGCATTGAGGAATGATGCAGTACAGATGTGAAGGGTATGTGTGTGTGCCTGTGTTTGTGTGTACTGTATGTGTTTGTACGTGTGAGTGTTATTGTTGTAGCGGAGTTCATTGGAACAAGCCCTAAATTCCAGAGAATTATGGAATTAGATTACCCTCAGGATGCAAGTGTGTGTGTGCACTCATATGGGTTCATATATATGCATGCGTGTGGTATGTGTGTGTATCTGTGTGTCTGAGTGTGTGTGCCTCTTTTGTGTGAGTTTTGGGGAGTGTGTGTCTCTTAGTCTGTTTCGGTGCTTTGCTCCGTGTGGGGTATGCATGTGTGCGTGCTTTGTGACCTGTGTGTATATAGTGTTTATAGTGTGTGTGTACGTGTGTGTGTGTACATCGGTGTGTTTCTTGTGTGTGTGTTTTGGGGTGTGGAGAGGTATGCATGACAGCAAAAGCCGGTGCTTCCCACACAAACTGTGAACACTGACCACTGACCCCCAGTTGAAAAAACTCTCCCACCAGGAAATAAGAGAGAATTCAACATCACCGCCCCCGCACCCATGGCTCTATCTGTCTTACCCTTTCCTCTTGGTCCTTTTCGCTCTTTCTTTCCTCTCAACTCTTCGACTTTTGTTGTCTCTGCCTCTGCCTCTCTGTCTTTCCCATGGCCTGGATGGTGTACATATCGCTGGAGATTGCGATCGCTGTGGCTTGTTGCCTGGGGAACGTGATGGTTGTGTGGGCCGTCCAGATGAGGCGGTCCCTAAGGCAGCCCACTTTCTGCTTCGTGGTGTCGCTGGCCGTGGCTGACTTTCTGGTGGGGGCCGTGGCGGTGCCATTGGCCGTGCTGGTGGACGGCTGGGTGTGTACGTCCTTCCATGTGTGCCTGGCGGTCAGCTGTGTGGTGCTGGTGCTCACCCAGGCCTCTGTGCTGTCGCTGCTGGCCATCGCCGTGGACCGCTACCTGCGAGTCAGGATCCCCCTCAGGTGAGTGTCTAGACAGGACACAAGGTCAGTACACATAAGAGTGGACAGTGAAGAGCATAGCTGACCATGTGTGTTCTGCCTCTAACTCAGCTAAAGATCGAGTTTGACTGAAGAGCCAAATTCTGTTAATGCTGATTGTAAAAAGTAATGCATGCGACTAGAAATTCTGAAGGTTTATTCCTATTACCAATCCTCAGCCTAAAAACTGCAACTCCAAAACCACAACAACATATAGCATGTTACTATGATATGTAATGAATTTAATTACCAGTATATATATATATATATATCCTGAATGTATTTGTGAGATGTAAAACAGTAAATATACCTGTTTTTCATGTCTATATCAGGATTTGTAATGTAAGGTTCTACTGTTTCAGCATATTATATGAACGTTCCATACCATATCCGTTTCTCATGGTATTTGACTTAACTCTCCCACAGCCTAAGTAGTAATTTCTGTGGCAGGAAAGCATAAAGTTGCAGTGTCACATACATTAGGCTTTGTTTACACCAGTAAAATACTTCCTAGCAGGCTCTTTCAAAAGTGTCCCCCATGGCTTGTGAGAGACCACTTTCCCACATTTTAAAAATGTGTAACCGCAATGGCCCTCTCTGGAAAATCAGTTTCAAATGTGACCACCAACCACCCTCTTCCTTCTCCGCCTCTCTCCTCTTCCTCTGGCCACAGATACAAACAAATGGCCACTCAGCGTCGCTCCTGGGCAGCGGTGGCTCTGTGTTGGCTCGTCTCCTGTTTTCTCGGCTTCCCCCCGCTCTTTGGCTGGCACAACGGAAGCCCTGGCGGTGCGCCATCCTCCGCAAACTCCACCGTCATCGAGTGCACTTTCCTGGCCGTGGTCTCCCTGCCCTACATGGTCTATTTTAACTACTTCGGCTGCATCCTGCTGCCCTTGCTGGCCATGACTGTGCTTTACACCCTGGTCTTCCACAACCTGCGCGTGCGTCTGCGGAGGGAGCCTGCATCCCCGTCCATGTCCGCGTTCGCCGAGCCGCAGGGCGGCTCCAGGGCCTTCTACGAGCGCGAGCGGAGGCTGGTCAGTTCGCTGGCGCTCGTGCTCGTGCTCTTCGCCGTATGCTGGATGCCGCTGCACATCATGAACTGTGCGCTGCTCTTCTCCCGAGGGGTAGGGCCCGACGATGACGACCACAACGACGGGGTGGTCTCCCAGGGCGCCTTCTACGCTGGCATCCTCCTGTCGCACGCCAACTCGGCCGTCAACCCCGTAGTGTACGCACTGCGCATCCGTAAGATCCGCGAGGCCTACACCGAGATCTGGAGACAGTGCTTTCTGTGCCGCCGTGAAAGGCAGAGGCGGAGGAACTCAGACGTCTGGCAGGGCGGCCTCCCAGGCAGTCATGAGACCGGGAGCAGCCCTGTGCTGGCGTCAGCGCAGGCTTCCAGACTGTGAGGTTTGTTTACAGGACAGATCCGCGCTTTGAAAGACTTGTTTGAACAGATGGGAAGAGAGCTGCTTGCCATTTCCATACAACAATTATAAGTTGAGTTAAATTATGCAATTAGAGTGAGGGCAATAACATGTAATGATACATAAAATAATCCTGTAAAAGTGTGAATTGCACCCAACTTTAGCCTTTGGTGCCTTTGCTGCCCAAGTGTGTCTGAGTAAACAACATTCCAGACAAACAAATACATCTGGAAATACGCAGTGGCCATCCGCTCTCTCTGGCTGTCCTTGGTTAATCACATACAGTAGTACAGTAAAGTAAGGTCCATGGAGGAATCCTTCTGATTTCAAAAGAGGTTAAGGGAAAAAAGTGGTGCCCCCTCTGTGCCACTGAATCTTGCCTCTGAGCTTATGGGACTGGCTATAATAAAAAGCAATGCAAGTCCTTTCCTCATGGGGGTGCTCCACACAAAGATAATATTTTTTTCTTGTGTACAGTAAAAGTGTGTCTTTTAGTATGTGTGTTTGTGTGTGTGTGTGTGTGTGTGTGTGTTGTGTGTGTGTGTGTGTGTGTGGGGGGGGGGGGGGGGGGGGGCATATACTGCATACATAACATTTTACTACACTCATGTTACAAATTGCAAACATTTACTTATACAATAGAATATCATGAAAACATTGTGTTTATATCAGAAGACTTGTTTGTAAAAGCACATAATCATTGCCTCTGCTTTATGTCATCATGAATAGATGACATATGCACATTTGTTTGTTACACAGTAACACAGATTAACCCTCACTTGATATTTGTCATGTTTATATGATCTGAGATTTCCTTGTTTTGATTTCTCTTTCCTTTCTCCATTACTTCATTAAAACCCTTTAACATGATGATGTAACAAATTGAAGACAAAAAAAGCATTTGGTAAAAAACAAAAGATTTTATTAACTATATTATCACCCTCATGAAACACTTCTCAGAATTACAGATTTTTGCTATGATCAAAACAAGAAAGGAACAGTCACAACATGCTTGTTTATCTATCTACCTATCTGTCATCCACTGTGTATTCCGATGAATACTCATCAATAGCAATGATGGATTTCAGTTGCTCGGTAAACTGAATAGTCAAACAAACAATACAAAACCAGACTCTGTCATGAAGGTAACAGTGTCATGTTACTATCATAGGTAGTGTTACATAGCAAAACAGCCTACTGTATGTCACATGCTAGTAAACTGTCACAGCATCAGTCATAACACCATTATATCATAACAAATGATCTGTCACAGAAACATTTTATTGCATATCAAATGTGCTACGACATACTGTATGTATGACATGGAATATAACATTCAGGTTAAAGACCAGGAAAAATATCACTGAATTTGACAAGTAATTCAAAGCGTAGTCAGCATAGACAATTCTATTCACTAACATGTTAATATCATCCGTGAATCCCAAACTTTGGATAAAAGTGTCTGCTAAATACCACTCACTTTACCTTTACTTTATATTCCAATATGAGCTGGAGACCTGTGCCCTGTGCACCCCTCGGGGAAGGCAATAGACTGTATAGTTATCACCAGAATAGGGAAGGGACCCCCCCCCCATCAAACTATACAACCTACTACCTCACCTCGACAAGGCACTAAATCACTCTTCTCTCACCACCGAGAGCCACTACAGTCCAGCGCATCTCAGACGAGCTGACCTCGAAACAACATCCATACAATGATTCAACAACTTCTGTGCCGCGCTACATTATGATTACAGATCATGACTCAAATAGTGCTGAGGTCTTGGTGGAGTCCCGGGCCACCGTTTCTTTGTCTCTGACGTGGGTCTCGGCCTGGCAGCAGGCGACTTAGCTGTCACCTTAGGAAAGACAGTAGATTGCATAGTTATCTCAGAGGGAGCACGCCCAGCCCCACAACTATTCAATCTACTACCTCAGCCCCAAGGACAGCAGGCTACCCACAGGGGAGTGGGGCACAGGAGAGAAGGTGGTCATAGACCTGTTGGACACATGGACATGTTAGAAATGCAGAAAAACCACATCTACATCAAAATGATCCTTTGCTTCCACAACACGACTTGAAAACACTAGGCAAATGTCTGTAATTATTGGTATTATTATCATTAATGATTGTTATTAGTGGTACTATTTAGTTAATTCAATCATTTTTAGTAGAAGTAGGTAGTAGTACTACTAGTAATAGTAGTAGTACTAGTAGTCGTAGTAATATGACACAAATATGCTTCTAATAGTTCCGCGATTTACACATTCATTGGAAAACAGATATATCTTTGGGGGAAACAAAAAATATTTAACTGCATGGAGCCCTGCAAAAGTCAAGTGAATACTGTTAGGGAGCACTGATTTTAAAAGGAAAAAAAAAAACTCGGTGGGTACAGAGCCCACTTCGCGAAAGAAAAGGGGTCTTGATGCTGTGCCAGGAACTGTGCCCATTTTGTGAAAAAACACAGCTCATTCCGACATGACAACCTTACGGAAGCTTGTTGTTTAACTGTCTGAAGTAAACAGATGAATTTAGATACGGCTTCCACCAGCTGCCTCTTGTAGCCTGTAGAAAGGCTGCGATTCTGCTAGTCCACACGAAGGGAGAAAGGAAACAAAATGGCTGTGATTCAGCCATCTTAGGGCACAAGGGGACTCCCATCCCAAGCTGGCAACATCTGCAAGGTGATCGTAACTGACATATGCGTGTCAAGGTCTGAAGTGGTTCAGTTTGATTGTGCAACTGAGATGTCGTTCTCTAAGAAAGCACAAAAACATAGAACTTGGCATCATTTCAAAGACTAAAGACAGCAAGGATCGCTTGTGGCTGTGGACTATTAAGGCGCTTCCCACAAGTACACAGCACCTCGAAATACACTCCTCCCAAAATAAATAAAACAATTCTGATCCAACAGGTAGTGAGACAGATTATTACCATATTTCCTGGTGTTACTGAGTAAAAATGTGTATAATGCCACAACATATGTCTATGTGTTGTTCACAGAGCAGAACTTATAAACTCTTCAGCTGCCATCAAACAAAAGAATAACATATACATGTTATAGCTCTTAGTGCCACATATACAGTACTAACACAGGCATGCCATCCATTTACAACTATCAAGTATGCACATCACAGGAAAAATAGTGCATTCAAATGTCAAACTAATGCTAATACCTTAGTTTGTATTACATGCTTTACATGGATTCAAAACAGATCAAATATTAAATTAAAGGCCACATTTGCTGGAACCTCACAAGCCTCTTTTGTCTTAAGATACACCAATTAAAATCCACTTTTGAGGTCCAATGATACTGTATTGGATGTAATTGCATTGGAATTTTTTGGGAGATTGGATTTTTTTTCATGCCACCCAATATGGCATTCCCCCTCAAACCTCATTTACAAGTGTTGTTGATACTGATAGTTTAATCCATCCATTCATGTGTGATACTAATCATAACTCACAATAGTGTGGCTTCATTTAATTCCACTTAATTTCTCCAACTCCATTCTAGAAAAAAAGATTTTCTCCTTTCTTCATCTAAAAAGTCCTATATAATCCTTCACATTGTACACAGCATAACTATTGTGTGTTTTGAAGGATTTAAAGATAGCATTAAAATACATATTGTATCAATATGAAAATATAAATAATGTAACATGTGGTGTGTGTTTGTCTTGAGGTTTTGATTTCATCACTATGTACAAAGAGAGACAAATAACTCCCAAAGCTATCCTGTCTGCCAATGGTGTCTGGTAAGCTGCAAGCAATGTTCGGCTAGTATAGATAACCTTAAACATCATATATGTAAGGAAAAGGTTCTATGATAAAACAAGCATCATCATATAGGGAGAGTATATAATTAATTGTTATTTTGGAGCCATTACTAATCCTAATGGAGTAGTCAGCCCAACAAATGTGTTTGACACCGATACTTGGAAGCCTCCATACTCATTCTCATTCAAATTGAATTTGTTTATTTCCGAACAACCGTATTCATAATTCGGGCATACTCCGAGTTGGTACACATTAAAGTGGTGGGCATGCCGCGTTAAAACCCTGAGCCATAGCTGGAGCCGGGCTACCCCTCAGACAGGGGGGTGGCGGGGGCTGCCTGCTTTGCATAAATTAGCATGAGAACCACATCCACTGAAAGGCAGCGCCGCAATTCATTAACATTCAGAACTCCTTTTGGCCTAATTAAGCCAGACAGTGATTGAAATGTTTTGGCATGAAGCTGGGCCCGACCAGAGACCAGCTCAAAGAGGGCCAGCTTGACAAAGGCGACTAAGCTGCGCGAGAGAGGAGGGGGAAGTGGACTGGCCAAGGGCTAGGCAGCGCAGACGGTAATTGAGACATTGTCGTCATCTGTTGGTGCATGCTGACAGTCAACTCAGACTTGACTCCATGGACTAGGGCTGCTACAGTTGATTACAGACTACTGAAAGTTCACACACATCACAGTTTGAGAGATGAGTGCAAACTGCTGACATTAACGGGTAATTGGTCAGTATTGGCCAGATGCATTGACTTTGTTACTAGTGCATTGTACATTAGGCCTATTCCTGGTAAATTCAACCAGTTGTTCAAACTTCCCCACCTCCTTTTTTATTATTTTTATATTTTTACCTGATGAATTCAATATGATGGAGAAACCCCAAATACTTGAACCATGGGGGAATTATTTATGAAATTACAGGCACGTTTACAAGGGAGGTGGGATAGATTTACAATTTTCATCCAAATTATAGAGCAATAAATATAATTTTGTTTATGGGGGCAGATACATACTTGGTCTAGAAGGTTCTGGGCTGTGTTTACCAAAACCTTCTCAATACTATGGCATTCCCATGTCAAGCTGTACCTTAAAGTTTCAAGGTATTTCCCAAAAAGCTCTTAGATACGTATACCAAGATACTTTAGACAACAAAGAACCGTCTAAAATGTGTGTTTTCTTATTCTTGCCTAGTAACTGGGACGCTGGTGAGTCATGCAGCTCTATCTGGCAAGTTGTTTTTGTGTAATATTTTTACAATTTTCATAATTTAATATATTGTTTTGTTCTATATTTATATTTACTTTTGAAGTTAAACTTAATCACTCGATATAGGTGTTATTTTCAGTACTTTTTGTCATGATGTTAAAAATATAACAATATAAGCCTCTCATTCTTGAGTGGATCTGAAGCAAATCCTAAAGAAGTGTGAAATGTGGAAGCAGTTTATACACAAATAACATATCTGTCACTATAAGCAAAATAATTATGATACAGCATTTCAACAAATGAAATGTTGAATGAATTTCCCCTGGGGATCAATAAAGTATCTATCTATCTATCTATCTATCTATCTATCTAAATGGCTAAATTGGCTCTGATGAAAATTAAAATTTGAGCCCCACTTCTAAAAGATGGAGGCTGGAATACCATAAATGGTAGACCAATGTCTCTAAAATATTTAACTGGGAACCTTTGGCTGACTTGACATGCAATGTCCTATTATTAAACACAAAGAAACTCAGTGTGATTGGTGTGACAGAGAGAGAGAGAGAGAGAGAGAGAGAGAGAACATCAAATGTTGTGGGACAGATGTGACATTTGGATAATTTGAAGATTAGACTGCATGGGGACCTTCCCTGTGCATGGGGAGATTTGAGTTAATCACCAGGATTGGGATTGACCACTTCTCCTGGTGCTGCTTCAAACCATTCACATATTTTTTTTCTATCATTATTTATAGTGATATGGTAATTTTCTTTCTGATGCAGACACTATTCTCAGACCAAAAATCCTTAGCTCCTATGGATTCCCATCGACATGATTACTTCAAGACAGCCAAATGAAGCTCCAACATCACTGTATCACATCATCACTGTATCACATCATCTTTGATTATACATTTATGAAGCACTATTTGTTGCATTTTAAGTGGGTAGTAACAGTAATTCTATAGGTTTCTACAAAGAAATAGAGGCCAAAATGGCACAAACATATACTTAACTTTTTCTCGCAGGAGGACACGCGCCTTATAAACTAAAGCTATTTCTTGAATAATTGAGAGTAACACCTATGGTATAGTCACAAGGATGAACGTGATTATTTTGAAACCTCAGAGAGCAGTAATGGACTTTACACAGACCACTTGGCTTCTGAAATACTGTATGTCATCACCTAAGAGCACAACACAGCAAAACAGGATGCACTTTTCTGGACACATTTCCGTGGCCATTACCTTTAAAACAAGACCCTCATTTCTGGCTCCCGATAAAGGCCCCGTCCCCTGCCCTGCAGAGTCCCATTAGTCTATATGCAGGACTCCTTAATCGCCAGACTCCTGGTACGCAACCCTGCAGCAGTGAATGTTTTCCATCTCTCCCTGCCCCACCACTACTGAAGTCACTGTGCGTTAATCATTGTGCTGAATGGCTAAATCAGGTGTGTTCAGTTAATCAAAGGCAGTGACATGATGGGGCCGATCATCAGGTCTAGTTCTGCGGGAATAGATAGAAAACATGTGGTGCAGGAATCCCCTTGTAGGTGAATTACGATACTTTGGTCTGTAGTGAAAACTGCACAGTTGAACCCAAACCCCAATTGGAGAACTTACTGAAGACCAAGAAAGACAAGCAAGAAAATATCTTGTTGAATTCTACTATATGCTAATACCAACACAAGGGTCCACTTTTATCACAATACAAAAGTATACAATAGTATATATATAAATCATAGTATACCATCATTTACAATAGTATATATATAAATCATAGTATACCATCATTTACATGTTATATTAATCTCCAAACAGCCCTATCGTAAGCCATGAAAACAAACACAAACAAGTCTGATGGACAATAGGATCTCACACGCTCAAACACGGAAAAGCCTCACACGCCAATAAGCTGATCAACCAATTAAAAGACTCCAAAATACAAACCAGTACAACTACCCTGCATCCCAACGATCTTTGCTCACCATTAGCATGTCAGTTGGAGATCTGGCTATCTGATTGAAAATAGATGTGCGAGAAATACCTATTGGTGAGCTGGTGTTGGTCCGGAGCTGGAACTGGCTGAATGCTTGGCACCACCACAGTGATTGTGAAACGAGACGATTGGTGCAGATTCTTGTCTTTTTTTTCTTCCTCTCTGAGCCCGGTGCCAAGAAATGGGCAGTGCCTACTTGCCAGGCTGAATTTCAATGAACGCAAAAGGAGGTGGCAATTGTGGGGGGAGACTATTGAGTGGTAGTGATTGTGTGTGTGTGTGTGTGTGTGTGTGTGCGTGTGTCTGTGTCTGTCTGTGTACATGTGCGTATGACATTGTTGGACTGAGAGTGAAAGACTGCAATTTAAAAGAGGAACTCAAGACAATTTCTTTGTCTGGATTTAATTTAAAGTGTGAAGGGAAGTCACCTCACATGAAACCCTCGCCGAGGCACCCAAGGCCCCCATCAAAAATCAAGATTCTTTCAAAAAACAGATGTCTACAGTTGATAATAATGAGTTTTTTTTCCAAACGCTGCCATCCATTTGTCTACAAACAGGGCCGTTGGCAGCATTGTGCCATCACTTCTCCATTTATCCCCACCCCATCTGCATCATGCCTCTGCTTGTTCAGCTGAAGGTCATCATCAACTAAGCTGGTGTTGTGATTATACATTTCCTTTCCAATTAAGAGTGCTTGCATTAAAAGCAAATAAGCTGATCTTTTTTTCTACACACAACATGCCCACTGTATATGAAAGCTAAAATCCATATGGCCACACATACCATTATGCCAACATGATATTCTGGTTTACTGTGCATTGCTAATCATACTGTAAATCTGTAAAACAGGGATTCCCAAACTGTGGTACGTGTACCACCGGTGGTATGCAAGCTTCCACTAGGGGGTACGCAAGATGAAAAGGAAAATGTCAGAGAGGTGTTAAAAATATTGATATTTTTTAAATCTTAAGCCTATGTTCTCTTTGTTCTTTGTGTTTCATAATGTTGTTCTCTACCCTGTTTTTGTTAGTGTGAGAGCTCATAGACCAGTTGCACATTTTGATTTGGTTATTTGTTATCATGTAGGGTGGCTAATTAAACATGAATGCGCCTGGAATGTGTCAATAGAATGTGTTACGTTTTTATGTGTCGGATGATGGGGGTACGCGAGCCGAGTCAGGATGTAGGTGGTGGTACACGGGAGGAAAAGTTTGGGAACCGCTGCTGTAAAGCATGCCTAGAGGTGGAGAACATATTTTAGGGTTGTATTTAAAGGGATGTTTTACAAAGTGGATCATTTACCTATATTCGCCATTAATGCGTCTTACTCTATCACACAGCTTTGCAAACTCTTGGTCTGCTTCATTTCTGTCAAAAACAGAATTTAAACATAACCTAATGAATAGTTTTGCAAAACAACATCCACTTATCACAGATTCATTCATCCTTCCAGAGAACCTACTTAAAGTTAGAAATAGGTACTTTCACTGTGATTTTTGTTTAGGGGTAGTGGTATTAAAGTTGACTGTATGCTCTATGCAGTAAGATATACTGTATTTGTATGCAACCAGACAAGACTAAAACTGCAGTTCTTAAAAGGCTTTCATGACACTCAATATTTGCACACACATTAACTAGTAGTTACTAGTGGTTAATAAGCTCTAATAAACTATTTTAATCTCGGAATGAAAGGGAATCTATTGTTTTCTTACCTTTAACATGGGCTTGTTTCTCTAATGACAATAACAAATACTGAAAGCAGTACCTATTGATGATTTTGTAAAACGTCTCCCATTATGCATTTTTTTATCTAGTGCACACAATCCAGCATTCACGTTAGTGCGCTAGTAGATATGATTCATGTTTTCAATGATCCCTGTCATCAAGCTTAACCCAAGTGAACGCCCTTACTGCAAAAATAGCGGCCCCAAAACAGGAAGCCTGTCTGCCGTTGACCTTGGTTGACTCTGACTTGCGGTTCCCAGAGGGGGGTTGCTATACCCACCGAAAGTTTGCGATAACGCTTCTCGCCTAGCCTCGTTTCTGCACTCCCCAACGCAGACCAGCGACTGTTTAAAATATCTTTTTTGCATCTTAGCATGCATGCTGCATGCAGTGTGCACCTTCGCGAGCAATGAGGCGCCTTCATACGTAGGCCCTTATGAGTATCAGCACGCTGAGATGAATACACGTATGACAAACACACACAAGAAAAATATGCCCAAAGTATGAGTAAAGACAAGTCCAAATGTGAAGTCAAATGTTAGGTCAAAATGCATATTACAGTGGAAGAAATCCAGGTGTATTTTTTTGGTTTAACTGGGTTTACAACAGATGTTAAGTAAAGTCATGGCGACTGAAGTTGAGTGGTGTTCATGGTAGATTACAGCTAATTGTTTGAAGCCGACCGAATTGAGGAAGTAAGCCTAGCTGACTAGAAAATATGAAGCAACATGATAAGTTCATCTGAGGAGAGCGGTGGAGGGGTGGAGGAAACCCTCTCCTTTCCTCCCTCCCACACACACTGTCCCCACCTACTTTTCTCTCTCTGTCTCTCACTCTCCCTGCACAAAATAAAATATGCCTTTTTGCAATTTGAAGATCTAAAATCGAAAAAGTCATATTGCTCCGAAGTGGTACGGAAAGCTTAAAATCTAATTTTCATTATGCATAATTAAAAGAACATTACGAAAAATAAACTTCTTATATCCTCTACCTATATGATAGACACATATGGATAGTGCCCTAGTTCGCAGGAAAAAAAGGACTTTTTCATTACTGAAGGTGACACCAGACAGCAGAAAGTGTCCCCACAGACTTTGTCTTTTGATGCAATATCGATAGGTTTAGTGTTCTACAAACACGTGGCATACGCGCGCCATCTTGAACATCATCTTTTCTTTTTATTATACTGTATATGCACCACCTTTCATTGAGTTAAACATTGTACAGCTAAAATGGGCTAGTTAAGGAATCTGACTTCGATCAATACATAATGTCTGTTTCCTGTTTTGGCCTTATTACTTATTACGAGCTCTAACTAGTGTTTCTAATTGCATAATGCAACTCAACATCAAATATTAGCCATCACATTTCTAAAAATGAAGCTTGAAAGCAAAGCAAGGATCTCTGCATATACACTTGTTAAAGAATGACTGGACTTGTTTACTGTTTCAAAATGTACTTATTCATCACTTTATAGTTCTATAAATAATGAAATTGAAGCATTTGTGTTTGTTAGTTGCAAGTTGACATACTACACTGGCCTGGCCTTCATATAATTTCATTCTTACTTGAAGCAGCAATTTGCCACACCAAATACAGCAAACAGGACATGGAACTATTTTCATTTGGACTTAGTTCCTCTTTCGGAATGACTTTTAGCACTTGGAAATAAAACGTACACAAGGACAGTGGTTTAGCAGTGCAACAGAGGGCCAAATAGGGCAAAAACACCACACCAATATTTTTGTGAGGGACCTATCCTATAATTATTATCCTAAATCCTATTCTTGTTATACACTGTAAGTGATGTTTTTTTTTGTTTGTTTAGAAGCATCTGAGTTTGTTCAGATGCACAGTAGTTATCACAAACCAGACACAGGCTAAGCAACTGCAGCCTGAAAATAAATGCCTTAGGTAAATCCCTGCGGGAAGTTTTCACATTTCACAGACCTTTTTTGGCCAGGCGGTTGACTTTGTGCTGAGTCAGGGAGTGCGGGAGTTTTCTTTGTTTTGAAAACAGCAAGGAGGACCTATTGCCTGGGCACTGATTACAGGGCATCTGCACCGCAGATAACAGTGATGTCCCCTCGAAAACTTCAGGTCCCCTTAGCATGCTCGAGGCTTCTAAGTTGTGGCCAAAGCACAAGCGAGACAGACACACTCCAATGGCGTCGAAATCCACCGACCACACATCCCTTACAAGTAATGATAGGTGTATACTGCATACAAGAAGCACCCATCCGATTTAAATAAACGCCAAGACCAGAAAAGCAACTTGATGCCCGTAATTCACTCGCATTATATCGATATTGATGGGATTATCATTTCTGTTTTAACATCAAGGAGAAAACTTCGCCGTCTCTTTTATTAAGTTTCGCGGAACAGAAATGGTGGAAAGCATGGCCACAGGGGTGAGGCCGACACGTCTGCAGGAGGAAGACGATGGTGAACAAGAGAGGAAGAACAGGAGAGAAAATCAAGCAAGCACAGACAAAGTAGAGGAAGAGAAATTGCATTAAATAAAGATTGAGGACTCGGTTAAATTCGTAAAATGCATTTAAAAAGCCACGATCAGTATCATCGACAACGATTAACAACAAAAGATCTAAATACCTTGAGTGTGGAAGTTAAGGACTGAAGGCAAGCAAAGGCCATGGCGGGCGGGAAATAGAATGGGTAGTAACGCGGCCCCTCTCCACCCCAAATATATAGGCTGTACTGTGCGTTTCGCAAGAGAGAGAGAGCGAGTGACACAGAAATGTGCTCACCACCAACCACACCATACCACGGGGCTGTAGCTGAAGAGTCAGCAAGCTAAGCAGCCCCGTCTTTACTCACTCGCTCTTGCTCTCTCTCTCGTCTTTCTCCCAGCCCTCTTTGGCACTGATGCCAAGTGAAAAAGACAAAACGACAGAGAGAGAAGGCAGGAGGGTGAAAACGAGAGAGAGAGGGAGAGAGAGAGAGAGAAGGTAAGGGAAAGACGGAAGAGAGACGGAAAGGCAGAAGGTGGTGAGACATAGAGAGATGTGTGTAAGGACAATGAGGAGCGAGCGAACAGCCATACGTGCAAAATGCCACTTCCGGTCATGATAAGCTAGGGTTATTTTAAATAGATCTTATTTTATCCATTTATTTTGGTGGCACTGTTGTTTAGGTTTGAAAGATGAACCAATTCATACTTTTAGACATTGTCCAAACATAGGATGAGCTCAAAATAGCTGCCCAGGTCTAGAAATGAGACAAGATAGTGTTCACCAAAATGGGCGATACTTACCAGTTTTCTTGCTGTCCCTCCTTGCCAAGAACTCCACCAGCTGTCAAACTCCTACGTCTATTCAACATTCATCTCAAAGGTCTCTCTCTCTCTCTCTCTCTCTCTCTTTGCCCCACCAAAAAACTTAATTTAATCCCAAAAAAGAAAAAGGGGAAGAGTCAATGCACTCACCCTGAGAACATAGTGAGTGGTTTTGTCAGTGTTTGGCACAGGTCCCAGGCAGCGCGAGTCTTAGAGTCCCAGTCCCGCTAATCATTGCACACGTCTATGGGCTGTTCTGCAGCTGCCTGTGTTTTTGTTTTGTTTTCCTCAGTTAGGGAGATATTGAGGTAGGACACCCCCCGCCTCTTAATTGTTCAAATTGTGAATTCAGGTCTCTGTTTTGCTTGGAAAGGAACCACAGTGATGAATCTAGCTCATTCATTTTTCATGCACTTCCAAGATCCACTGAAAACACAAGATCGTCCAGTCTCTGTAACAGCTTAAATATCTACAGACTTTCAGAACTCTTTGTCTCACTGCAGCTACCACCATAAGAGCTGCTTACAATTACGGTATATGTTAAACAACAGAGGGGGAAATCAACTTCTTGTAGCAATCAGCAACTGTTGAAGTAATTCCCATATGTTGGCAAGGACTCGGAGGTCCCCTCCTTGCTGCGAAAGAGGAAGTGGCTGAAACAAATCCATGTCTCCTGTGCCAGAATTCACATGTTGCTATTCCTGCAAGGCATGTTCTGATGCAGTAAAAAACGGTCGATGTACGCGCTAAAACACAGACTTGAACGAGAGTTTCGCACACAGTACACCCCCCCCCCCCTCCTCATCTCTGCCTTCTCTCAGGCATTGTCCTGGGCAGCCCTCTGTGTGACGTCATCGCTCTTTTGTTATTTATGAATTTATTCCTTTCCCCCGTCTGAACTCACCGACCCCCTGTCCCCTTGCCCCCCTCCCCACCCTCCAACCACATATACACTAACACGCCGACCCGTTTTAACTCTCTCCAAATAGACGAGATTTTTTTGTCTGAAGTACTTCAGCGCCAAATAATGGAAGCAAATGCCAGAAGGAAGAACAATCTAAGTGGATGTCATGGTTTGTCGGCTGACGACAAGAGTGTGTAAGGGAAAAAAAAGAGATAAACTTTCGCTACACGTTTCGCACTCTCTCTCTCTCTCTCTGTGCTACGGATTGCTCTCGTGTCTTTTCCTGCTTCAGCGAGGGGAGGTTGTAAAAGTTTCAGCTGCACCGGCTGGGACAGCCTCATTTGGCACCGGTTCAAGAAAGTGCTGCCTGCTTCCAAAAGCCAACCAGCCGGCCCAGCATGTCTGAAAAGAACTCACTACACTCCGCCCATGCTCGGGAGTCGAAGGTCGGCCATGCAAGCAGCACAACTGCAGCCACTCTTTCCAGACCTTGCTCTTTGTGTCGGCTATGAGTGCCTCTGTGTGTCTGTTTACATCTGTCTGTGCATGTGTGTATTTATGCATTCTACTTTCTTGGTGTGTTATGTTATACCATATGTTTTTTGTGTTTGTCGGGGGGGGGGGGGGGTGATCTAGGTCAGACTATGCTTACCTTACAAAGTTTGAATGAGGGCACTCTTTCACATATGTTAGCAGGCAGGATGGAAAGTAATCATATTACACTTGGCAGTATAAGGCTATAACTTACATATGTAGGCTATAGTTTACATTTTGTTTGGACCAGCAAATTCAGAAGACACTTCTCCACCCAGTTCTCTCTCAGCAACCTGTCTGTCATGCATGGGAAGTGATGTCGCTCCTATGTTTGTTTTGGGGCCACAGCCTTTCATTCATTTTACTCTCTATCCATGGTTATTTACTTTGGCCCTCTCTCTCTTCTCTCTCTCTCTCTCTCTCCCTCTCTCTCGCTCTCACAGGTGCTAGAGCTGTGGCACAAAACAGGTCTTTATGTACACTATGCCCAGTCGCAGAGCTGAGGACTGTGTTAAGACGCAGCTCAACCTATACAGTACGCCTACATATGGGACCTATAGTGGTCTTTTTGAAATGCCTGTCTATCTCAGGCCCGGAGTGAGTGCGCTGGTCCTGCCTTTTGGCAGTGGGCACCTTTTGAAATATAAACCTGATAAGTGGCCCTAAGTACCCTGGTGAAAGTTGCGACGGAGCATTTCACAGCAAGAGAGTCTTCACATACCCTGAGATATGTGCACAAGCACTGTGAATAGGCTGATCAACATGACCTCAATACCGATACACACACATACAGACACTCACACAAACCCCTTACACATGGCAACAGATTCCTAAGAAATGACCTACTCTTCTCTAAAGTTGACCTGAAGTGTTTTAGAGTTTATAAATGCGCAAAGTCATACCATGACAGCTGGACCCAGTGAGGTATGCAGCCATCCATGCTATACACAGACTGTCTCCCGTCTGATTAATAACATTAGAATCAACATAAAGGTTCAGTTTGGGACGTGACACTCACTACACTCTCTCTCTCTCTCTGGTCGAGGAAAAATTCTCTCGAAGTCTCTCAAGGGATAACTTCATATGGTACATAGCTCAACGATTATGCCCGCTCAATGGACCCTCTGTGCAGACAACAGAAACACCAATTGTTCTGAATATTGCTGTTACTCATTTACAGTGACCACACCCCAGAGGCTCTAGAGAGGATAGTGGTCAAGTCAGGACACACACACGCGCACACACACACGCACACACATTGCTGCCCCAGATCTCCCAGTAAGGACTGTAAATATACTATCTGCTGCTGTACTGTATCTGTAAGTGTATCCTGACCCTCAAAGTGCAACTGCTGCATGGAAAATTTAAAATGATTATTATTAAGTGTCTCCTAGTGGCGATTATTTGTGTTAAATATCTATGTTGGAAAAAATATATAGCCTGGACGAATGTCTGGGTATCGCATATGTTTTTAATTGTCTCGTGGCTTAGCGGCTGCGCGTCAGTGCACTACGCGCTCACCCAGAGTTCGCATCCTATCTCTTCTTTTCACCTCTGAGTAAGAGTAGGCCTACGAGACACAACAATAGGTTTTGACCATACATATTTATGTATATTTACTCTACATCGAGAGACCATAGGTACAAGACATCAGTCAAAAACAATTGAATCTACGTGTCACACTAGTGTACCTGCTGGTAGCGAGAAGCAAATCTCACATCATAAGAAAATCGAACCTACAACGCTGGGATAACAAGTCACCTGCTTTAGCCACTACACCATTTATCACTGTGCTGATTTTAAGAGTCTGTGAACTCTCTGAGTCTGTGTTATAATACTATCTTATCAAAAAGCAAGGCAATACTCGAATTAACATAAATAGCAAGAATGAGCCAAGTAGGGGAGTCAATCTCTTAATCAAACGCTTTCTAGAAACGAGCCCCAGTTCAGTTACTTTCTTTCCTCTTCAAATAGGCTATTTATCCATTGTCTTGTCGGTGCTGTTCTAACAATCTAATTTTACTGTCAGTAAATCAACAATTGCGTAGCCTGTTACTACCTACCGCGTTCCACAGGCACAAGAGAAGAACATTACCTTAACCGCATAGCAGTATGATTAGCCTACCAATTCTAAGACAACTTAAGATTCATTTCTTTGGCCAAATTGTCCATAGTACAATCTCTATCCGCAAACAATCTCTATCCGCACACTAGTATTGAGCTGAACCCTTACATAAACTAAATGTTTGCAGCAGATTTGCAGCAAACTTGTGGGTAATTTGTGGGAAACAAATGAGTTCACTAGAAAATATTGCCAGATGTTTGCCAGTGTTGGTACCTAAAAGTTTCAAAGTTTGGGGGAAAAGTTGCTGCTCCAGATCAAGTGCCTTTTTGCTTTTTCAAACAGTGTGCTTGCATTAGTGGGAATGTACTGTATCGAACCGAATATAAGACGACCCTGAATATAAGACCACCCCCCTTTTCAGGACTCATTTTTGAGAAAAAATAAATTGTAGACCATATCTTGATTTATATAGAAAATTAAAATCAAGATGTCATTAAAAGTTCTGTGCAACATGAACAGGGCCCTTATGTGACAAAACGATGCGTTTTCAACTCATCAATTGTGAAGAAACTGTTTGTACTTTGAGTCTGTTAAGAGGCAAAAAAGGCACATTTAGATGATGCCCCCAGACCTAGCCTTGTAGTTGACTGGGAGTACCGGCTCCAGATTGGTAGCTACTTCAGTTTGGTAGCACCGATTTCGGTCATTTTTTTCCCCTATCGACAGTACTCGGCGACGATTAGCGATCAAGATCCATGTAAAAATTGGCCGGATTTCTCCTTTAAGGCTAATTTTGAAGTCGATGGGTGTGTTTTGCTCTTAAGCAACCTCCAAAACCTTTAACTGTATGATGGTTCTGGTAATAAACACTCCTATCAATCTGTTGGAAACGGCCACTTTTAGGACCACAGTAGTACAAATATGTTCTGTATAAACAAGGCATTGTTTAAATAAATTCCTGGTGTACTTACAAACTTTTAAATGCCTCGTTTTATGAGTACAGAACATATTTGTCCTACTGTAGAAGTTTTGTACCATTCAGGGCATTATTAGTGGGGTAATTTACGAAATACTCTGTTGGTTCCATAAGCACCTGCACAAGCCTTTCGTTTCTGTATTCGCCTGATAGGGATTGGATCTACAGCACATGTTGAGGAGCCGGTCTGAGTTATAATTTTGCTAAGCTCAGATTGAGTAAAAGTGCTAAAGAATTTTAATTTTGGGGGGCTGTTTTTATGTGTACTATCAAACTTATTACCTATGTTACCAATAGCCTCCCTTATAGAAACTACTTTGTTTTTGAAGAAGTCTGCAAATTCTTCGCATCTTAGAGAGGATGCTTGACCGAGTGTGTCAAAAGTTGTTATAGTATTGCATTTATTACATTACAATATATTGTGTTATTGCATTATTATAATTGGATATAATAAAACATTATAGATGCATTTGTGCAGTTGCATTTATTAAGTTGAATATCTGCCCTAAACGTAAAAATACGAACTTGCTGCAAATTTGCGGCAAACAACAAGCATTCTGGCAAACCTGTAGCAAAGAAAAGAACCATAAGAATCAAAAGAACCAATTGTAGCCTATGCTATAAGTTTACCACAAAGTAGCCTACACTAGAAGTTAGCCACAAACCTAATTTGCATATGACATTGCTGCAAATTTGCTGCAACATTGCCAAAAGTTAACCGCAACTGTTTGCCAGAAACCTCATTTTCATGTGAAAATATTGCCACAAATTTGCGGCAATATTCGCCAGTAGCCTGATATTTTGGTAAGGGTCAACCTACCTCAAGCATCTCCTTGAGAGTCTGGTGATGTTCAATAGCCTGAAGGTTTACTCTCGGGACACAGGAATCTATGGCCAATGTTCCATCCTCTGATTGACTTGTGTTTGTGTTTTGTTTGTGTAGACTTGTGCATGTGTTTTGCAGTAGCTGGTAGGCTACATGATTAATTGAATTGGTCCTCCTGTAAGTCCTGGGTTACATCTTCTATTTGCTTTCCCATATAAATCCAACAGGTCAGGCCTTTGGGTGGTCAGTAGGTGGCACTCTTCCCTCTGACCCAAAAGATCGATCCCAATGCCCCAGTGCAATGATGGGGACGGACACTGTAGGCCTATTGTAGGTGATGCCATATTGACGTTAAACTGAGGTCCTGACTCACTGTGGTCATTAAAGATTCCATGGCACTTATCGCAGAGTAGGGGATTCCCAGGTGTCCTGGCTTAATTTCCAACCTGGCTCATTCAATCTGGCCCCCTAATCATCCCCCACTGTAATTGGCTCATTCACTCCCTCACACCTCAAGCTGGTGTATGGTGAGCATTCTGGCTCATAATGGCTGCCGTGCTTCACCCAGGTGGGTCCTACACATTGGTGGTGGTTAGTGAGTGAGGTCCCCCTTTCCATGTGAAGCGTTTTGAGTGTTGAGAAAAGCGCTATATAATTGAAACGTGTCGTTGTTGTTGTTATAGTGCGTCTCTAAGTAGGCTAGTACTGTGCCCTGTGTAGTAGGCATTCCGAGAGTTTTTTCCCAGGGTCGCATCATCTGTCATCTATCAGCTTACCCCACAAGTTATTAAATCTATGCAAGCTTATCTTGTTGTTGTCAAGCAGGCCTAGGCCATCACACAATCCCTTTACAGCAAGATAATCTAAACTTCTCCCTTACAAAAAATACTATAGCTATAATGTCCTAAATACTGCATTTTCTGCATATGAACTCCAAGGAATGTATTGAAAGGGCTACAAAAACCTACACGCTACAGTAGCTAACCAGATAAAGGTTAGCAGGGATAAGACAATTATGTCTTTCATGTGTGGTCTACAAAATCATAGCCTAGTCATAGATGCTCTATTGTGACTAGCCAAGGCTACATTCCATTAAATACATGATCAGACAGTCTGTCTCCGTCTTTGTAGAGATAGATCGTCCATTAAGAATAATTGAAAATGATAGAATAACTACGCCATGTTATTATATCTGCTGAAGAGAAATGGGGGGAAAATGTGAAAGGCTGTTTGCGTTACCTTATTATCCTACTCCCGAACCAGCTTGATGTAGGCTAGGCAAGCTTTCTCTGGGGATGTGTTGCAGTGTAACGTTCTCTTCCATGATAAGTGCGGCAATTGTAGCTTAAAGGAACATTTCCTGCGGCCTTTCAGGTTAAAGCAGGGAGGCGGCAGCCTAAAAATTAGCCCTAGTTCTAACATTTCGTCTACTTTCTAAAGGCAATTTTAATGGCTCTTCCGGCATTTTGGCTAGCCTATCGAATTCTCAAACTACTGACTTTGTGGAACTGCAAGTTACCGGTATATATCTGAAATTAGTCACTCACTGGTCGCTAACAGCAGGCCTCCGACAAAGACGTAGGGTAGGCCACCTAAGCTGCAGGGCAGATCAAGAAATTATATAGGCCTAGGCCTAACCCCAAATCAGAAAAAATTGGGACGTTGTTTTAAAATCCAAATAAAAACAGAATGCTTTACACAAGTCTCGCAAACCCAAATTAAGCAGCAAAAATTACATAGACAACGTAGGCCTATTAAATGTTGAAAATGAAAATGTTGACTATTTCATGGAAAATATTTGATCATTTTGAATTTCATGTCAGCAACATGTTTCAAAAAAAGTTGGGACAGGGAATGTTTACCACTGTGCTGCTTCACTTATTCATGTAACAAAATTCTGTTTAGGAACTAAGGAGACCAGTTTCCAGAGTTTTGAGAATTAAATGTTGTGTCATTCCTGCCCAATATAGGATTTCAGTTGAGGTATTCTTAATCATGTTTTTCATTCCATAATGCACCTAATTTGACAGGTCTGGACTGCAGACAGGCCATTTTAGCACCTGGACTCTTCCTTTATGGAGAAATACTGTTTAATATGTGCGGAATTCATTTTGGCATTGATTTCCTGAAATATTCAAGGTCTTCCTTAGTAAAAATTATTGCCTGGATGTTGCTAAAAAAACCTGTATACATCATTCTGAATTGATTGTGCCTTGCCAGATGTACAAGATGCATGCTGTAGGCACTAATGCACCTGCACACCGTCATAGATGTTGGGTTTCGAATTGAGGACCAAAACAAGTTGGAAAGGTAAGATGCTTGGAAAGGCCCTCTCCTCTTTAGCCCAGATGAGTCCATGATTTCCAAAAAGAATGGCACATTTTGATTGGTCTAACCACAGAACCTTCTTCCATGTTTACCTCAGTCCATTTTAAACAAGCTCAGGCCCAGATAAGACCGTGATATCAAAGATGGTTGATTACGAAGATACTTCATGAGAGGCCATTTCCTGTCCCTGGAAATTTATGCAAATAGGGTAGCAGTACACGCCCCCGCACATTTATGCAGTGATCGGGCTCTCTTTTTAACATTGAGGTCTATGGCAGAATCCAAGAATTTCCCAGAATTTGTCCAAGCCTTATTTTTCTGAGCAATGGATGCACATTTCGGACACGGTATCATGATCTCCAAACCCTCCTCCCTATTTCAGTAGAATGTCGTGATAGTATGACCCTCCAGTCGAGAGAAAATCAACATTAATGAAGGTGTACACCAAGTTTATTTTGTACTCCGGCTTGTCTGGCGTGGAACCGAGGCGTTCAAACGTAAGTCATATGTCAGTGACACGCCCCTGTGCAGGCGGGAACTGAACCAGAGCCCGTCTCTGACTGAACTCCACTTTGCCCTCATAGACATGAACTAGGACGACCCATCTTGCTACGCATTCATTATCTTTGGTGATATTTTCTGTATCATGTCTCAATACAATTTTGGCTGTTTTGGCTGTTACAATTTTGGCGTCAGTTTTTGGAGTGAGTATCAAACTGTGCACATGGTTATCAGAGGTTTTTCTGGGACCATACAATGACAGGTCTGGAAACAGGTCTGGTTTATGATGCAGTGCCATCTGAGGTCCAAAAGACCACGGCCATCCAATTCAGCTCTTTCCCTTGTTTGCAAAGATTTCTCTGGATTCTCTGAATATTTTAATAATAGTAGCCTATGTCCTGTAGATGATGGACTCCCCAAATACTTAAAATTACTACTATTACTACTACTACTACTACTACTAAAATTACATTGTTTCATCATTTGTGCACACAGGTTTACACAGAGTGATGAATACCTCTACATCATTACTTCTAAGAGACCCTGCTGCTCTTTTTCATACCCAATTGTGTTGCTAGTTACCCTAATTAGTTGTAAAACATTCCTCCTTTTGTTTTCTTTATCATTACACAACTTTTCCAGCAGTTTGTTACCCCCCATCCCAACTTTTTAAAAAACATGTTGCTGGTATCAAATTCAAAATGAACATACAAGAACAAAATTTTTCATATCCCTGGCAAATATTAATGTAATGCTGATTTTCTCTTGACCAATATGTTTGTTCTGACTGAAAATGGGACTGCCACATGCCAAAAGGTTGTAAGACAATGTGGTAGAAACATGGAATCAGACAATGGAACCTGGTGAACTTCTCAAAGTAAACGGTAACACTAAAACAAGGGGCTACATTGAGATTTTTCGTGGAAAAGATCAGGCCCATTCACCAGGCTGGGTGAAGAAAAGATCTGGACCATTAAACCACACAATGAT
The DNA here is from genome assembly GCF_018492685.1 of Alosa sapidissima. Taxonomy (NCBI): domain Eukaryota; kingdom Metazoa; phylum Chordata; class Actinopteri; order Clupeiformes; family Clupeidae; genus Alosa; species Alosa sapidissima. Next base: position 26,004,493 of record NC_055963.1, read on the forward strand.
CCACACCATACAGCCAAACAAGGCAAGAAATGGTTAACTGAGAACATTAACATTTTAGAGTGGCAGAGCCAGAGTCCAGACCTCAATCCGTCAAAAAAGTGAGCACAAGGCCAGAGTGATGGCAAATAATCATTCCTGACTGAAAACCTGGATCGCTGTTAAAAAGGTGTGCTCTAGAATCATTGTGGAGACATGGAGAGGCTTGGTAGATATTATAATATTTTGAGAGTTGTGAATGCAAATAAAGATGTTTCCATTGATTATTTAAAAAGGGTATGATTTTGGACTTGCCATTTTTCATAAAAGTGTTAAGAAGATGAAACACTTCTTTTTTTAATTCCATGTTTCTCCCACATTGTCTTACAGACTTTTGGCATGTGACAATGTCATTTTCAGTCAGAAAAAACATATTGATAAAGAGAATATCAGCATTAAATCATATTTGTCAGGGATATGAATAATTTTGTTCTTAACTGTATATTTTCCATGAAATAGTAACATTTTTAATTTTCAACATTTGATATGTTGTCTATGTCCTTTTTGCAACTGAATGTGAGTTTAAGAGATTTGCAGATTATTACATTCTGTTTTTATTTACAATTTACACAATGTCCCAACTTTTTCTGATTTAGGGTTGTAGAAGCCCAGTGGGTGATGTCTTTAAGGGGAAAAAAATATTATCTGAGCTTTAGCTCAAATCTCATTGTTTATGCTTTTTATGCAACTTTGACTTCAATTTAACTTCTCCAAAGCTATTGTGGTCTCCATGTAGTGAAACTTGAACATCTATTTGGCTACATTTTTTTAACTTCTTAGTCCTGGAAGTCCCTAGCTTGGCTAATAAACTGTAGCTTTAGGCTGTTTTAGGCAAGCAGAGTCTCTTAAGTGTTATGTTGTAGCCTAATATTTAGTCAGTGTTATTATAGTAGGCCACTGAATTAAACACATTTTAGGAAAAAAGAAGACTTTGAAGATTTTTTTGAGAGTGTGGGCTATGCCACAAAGCTCTCTCTCTCTCTCACTGAAAGCACGGGTGTAGCTCATATTTACTGTACAATGGTCAAAGAAAAAAATATCAATTAATAGTTAGCTGTCTAACACTGAGAGCAACTAGGTGTGTTCCCCAAACACAAATGTTCAAATGCAAATTGAGGGGTACCCACTGGGGAGAGGCCCTCTTTGTTATCTATCACTTACATGGCATAACATCTGCTGCCAACATCAAACCCAAGTCCTGTGATATCCTTGGGGTCCTCATTCTTGAAAAGCTTAAGTGGGTAGACATACTTACTCTAATTGATAAGAGAATTCTCCCAAAGCCTCATGTACACCTCTTAACTGACATACTGTTCTATTGCAAATATAAATTAAGACATATTAAGTCTACTTTATTCTGTTTCATTTCATTACAGCAAGATCAGTGCAGGCTACTGCAAACAGGGAAACATGGCTTATTCCCGTTTTGTAAGGATTACATTGTGGTGTGTGTGTGTGTGTGTGTGTGTGTGAGTGAAAACACACTGTAATAACGGCAACCCAGCAGTGAGAGGAAAGGCAGCAGCATGCAGAACCACATTTCATTCCAGACCGAGGTCTTGTGAGGTGACAGGGAAACCACTCTGTGCATTCTCAGCGCCACGTGTGAGAACCTCGCCGTGCCCCCATGCAATGGCGCACGAATCCCCATCTGTTCTCTTCAGGGAGTTCAGTACGAGACAGAGCAAATGTTCCTGCAATAATTATGAGGAGCGTCTGGTACAGTAACGCGTGACAAATCATCCAGCAGCTTCACAACAACAACAACAAAACAAATCTGCAAAATGAAGAATAAAAAAGACAGAGGACAAAACATATTTGTTTTCACATTGTTTCTTCCTCTCTGTAGGACGACCTTGTGCCCTTTTTCAAACCAAAAACACACTGGATTGTGCAGGAGCACCCAAGGGATGGATTTCTGTTACCTATAGTACTGTATGCTTTCCTGTTTGGGCTTTATGTAACTCTCCACCGGTGTAGTGCATCCCATAGGAAGTTCAAAAGTCAAGTTTCTGCCCATTCTTTTTTTTCTGTGTTGGGACAAATTCTAATTGTTTGTCCATTTTGACTGAGTTATGTTTATTTTCCTAGACTGTCACCCCACTTATCCATTAACAGCTTTAATCAACCATTAGCCAACATTATTCACGTGTGACTGTTTCATAGTAATGCTATCCAGATTTACTGTCGCTGACACTTTTAATTATCCTCGCCTGACAAAGTCTGGGTCCTGCATTATTTGACATGTGGAAATAGAGGCTGTCCCTTTAAGGCCCGAAGTACAGCACCACAGTGGGCAAGTTCATTGCCCTTTCTTGGGCATTGAGCCAAATGTCATGTGGTTGTCAAGAGTTTGCAGCTTTGCCAGCAAATCCATTAGTCTAGACTCTGGTAATCAGGCTGTATGCCGGGAAGGGTGCGGAACAGAACCAGATCCAATCCACTGAACTCTGACTTTACTAGAAGTCTGGTAGATTATAGTAGAACTTAGAGAGGGCAGATCAGTTTAAAATAACTTCTTACCCAACTTACAGTATATAAACTCATCTAAAGCAATACTTTCTATGGAATTCACGCAATATGCTGTGTTGTGAATGGGACTGTGAGCAAAGAACTGTTTTAAATCTTTAAAGGTTTAAATCTGGCTTAATTTTGACCAGGTTAAAAGCATTTTTGAGTTAATAAATGTTAAACAATTGATTTCCTAGGTAATCTATTGGGGTGGTAGTGTTATCCTAACAATTAAAAAGGTTAATATGTTATTATTTCCTGCTTATGTGTCCTGTATGCTGTTGCACTAATTTGTGCAGGCTCACCTCCTTGTGGCCATTGGAAATATTGCATCTGTGTGTAAAAAATAAAATAAAAAATACATTGACATGGAGCATGGGAAATGTGAGGAAATAATCGTAAAATTAAATAGCCTAAAAATACAAATGTTGTTAATAGACTAAATAGAATTTAACAGAATAATAACAATAACCATAAACATACAACCCGCAACTCCTCAAGGAAACAAATATTAGTTAAAAACAAGGTAAAGAAGTCTTTAGACACTTTCTGAGGATCCAAAAGCTGTCACTAGAATGAAGAGCATTAGGCCCACCAACCAGGAATCACAGAGGAAAAGATCTTGACTGTGACCTGTTAATGGAAGGCTGACATAGCAGAGGCTCATCAGTGTATGAGAAGGGAATAAAGTCAAAGTAAAAATAAAATTAATTTGTATAGCACATTATCATACACAATCATCATTCAATGTGCTTTACATAGACAGAACAAACAAATAAAATGGAAATAGCCCAAGACACAGACAGAACAATCAAATAAAATGGAAATAGCATAAGTAAAAAGGAATAAAAAATAAAATAATATCAATTAAAAGGAAGAAATAAACATGTGGCTATAAAACAAATCATATGGCCTATCAAAAAATCAACTGATAAGGCAGTAGAGAATAGTGCAGCTGGCCTTTTTCAGCCGGCAGTTGCGCCCAACGGAGAGGAAGTACAGCACGTTTGACAAGGAGCTGCTAGGCCTTTTCCTGGCCATCCGACACTTCCGTTTCCTGCTTGAAGGCCGATCGTTCACTGCCTTTGTGGACCACAAGCCTTTAACTTTTGCCATGGCCAAGGTTTCGGAGCCATGGTCTGCCCGGCAGCAGCGTCAGCTTTCTTTTATTTCAGAGTTCACAACGGATATTCGGCATGTGGCAGGAAAGGACAATCAGGTGGCAGACTTCTTTCTCATCGCTTTGCGGGGGCAGTGCATCTTGGAGTGGATTATTCACGTATGGCAGCGGACCAGGTCCATGACGCTGACGTCCAGGCGTACAGGACTGCCATCAGTGGACTGCGTTTGGCGGACGTCCCTTTCAGCGGCGCGGGTGTCTCTCTGCTTTGTGATGTTTCCACAGGTCAGGCCCGGCCCATTGTCCCTAGCAGTTGGCGCAAGCAGGTCTTTGATGCTGTTCATGGCCTTTCTCACCCCGGCAGGAGAGCGTCACAGAAGCTGGTGGCAGCAAAATTTGTTTGGCATGGCCTCAAAAAGGATGTCCATGACTGGGCCGCCGCCTGCCTTGAATGTCAGCGGGCCAAGGTGCACCGTCACTCCAAAGTCCCTCTGAAAACTTTTCATGTCCCTGAGAAATGTTTCGACCACGTGCATGTGGACCTAGTGGGACCCTTTGTCGCCCTCCCACGGTTTCACTTACCTGCTCACCGTGGTTGACCGCACCACTCGTTGGCCTGAGGCCATTGCACTACAGTCCATCTCCACAGCAGATGTCACACGGGCTTTCCTAGGCACGTGGGTCGCCCGTTCCGGCGTCCCTTCTGACATCACATCGGGCCGCGGCTCGCAGTTCCTTGGAGAGGAAAACGAAACTTAGAGAGTAACGAGACAAAGAGAACAACGGAATGTAATTCATGAAGGAGTTTGAAATAAACAAACAACTTTCGACACACTTGTTGTCAAGACCCTGTTACTTCAAGTGTGCAACAAAAAGCGGCTGGGAGAAACGGAGAGTGAACGAAAGAAGAAGGAGAAAGAGAAAAAAGGTGATGATGAGAATGAGCAAATGTTACAGCGGCTAAAAAAAGCAATATGCGGAGATGCAGTTTAATTTTTCAGTCGTCGACTAGAATGCTCGAGGAGGAAATAAGTGGGCTAAGAGAGAAAATAAGCAGGACACCGGCTAGCCCAGCAGAGCCTCAACCGACTCCCTTTCCCATGCCCTCCCCACTTTCCAGAGCGCCAGAAGTGGTCATCAGACGTGAGTTTCGGATCAATGGTCAGATCGGTGAGCAGGGGCAGAAGGATAAGTTATCCTATACTAATCTTATGCACCAAATAGATACGGGAAAACGCAAAGGCCATAGTGATGTGGAAATAGTTGAAGCTGTAGTTAAAGCGGCCACTCCAGGGCTCAGTTTGCGTGACATGCTGGAAACTAAAAGTAAACTGACCATGGCGCACTTAAAGACAATTCTTAAAGCCCACTTTAAAGAAAATAGTACAACAGATATGTTCCACAGACTTGTTAACATAACCCAGGATGCAAAAGAATCCCCTCAGAACTTTCTTTTTCGTGCAATTGAACTCAAAGAGAGGCTCATAGGCTGCTAATGATGCCAGCTCAGATGTACAGTACAGCCCAGAACTCATTCAAAAGAAGTTTCTCAGGTCAGTCAGCACAGGGCTATTGAGTGACAATATCAAAATTCAGCTGAAGGTTCATTTGGATGATTTAAGAGTGACTGATGAGACCTTAATAGAGAAAATGAATGAGGCGGCAGCCGTTGACTGGGAGAGACAGCAGAAATTGAAGAAAAGTATCCCAAACAAGCCAGCTAGAGTAAATGAGCTGCAAACAGAAACAGTTACTTACCAGACATGTGATGACAAGGACACAGACTCAAGTCGGCCACCTGGACACAGCATGTTAGTTAAGGCCACTGTTAAGAGTCAGAAAATAAAAGTATTCACCGATTAGAAGACAGACTGCTAACAGAGAGATGGGACCCAGGTGGAAAAGTTGGAGGATCTGTCTCTGTAAGCCACATTTCCCCTCAGCACCATTCACAGCTTTTGCGTCTCATTGGAAGTAAGTGCATGATGAACTGCTCACTGGATGGGGTGAAGACCCAAGCCTTATGGGACACTGGATCACAAGTTTCCTCCAGCTGTGCCGGAAGATGTCATTGGAAAGGATGAGTTTGAGCCTGATGGAGAAATAGCTGCGGAGGAAGAAAGGTGGGACCCACCAATAACAGTGAGTCATCTTCCCCTTGCTCAGCAAAAAGTGAAAGTGAAGCAAATGTTGAGAGAGGAGTGTAAAGCCTTTGCCAGAGATGACAACGATGTAGGGCACATCCCTTCCATGCAGCTGAAAATCAGACTCACCGATCCAACACCGGTAAGAAGAACTTACGTGTCTGTTCCTAAGCCACTGCATAGAGAAGTTAAGCAGTATCTGGAAGACTTATTAAACAGAGACTGGATCAGAAAATCTAGATCGCACTATTCATCTCCCAATGTATGTGTGCGAAAAAAAGATGGAAGCCTACGTCTGTGCTGCGATTATAGAGAGCTTAACCAAAAGTTGCTGCCAGATAACCATCCGATTCCCCGCATACAAGATATGCTTGATAGCTTACATCAGTGGTTCCCAGCTTACTATGCCTGGCTCTAAGAGAGGGCCAGAGACTCGGAGTATATCAGTAACCATAAATAGCTTAGTGCTGTGAAAAACAGCAGTCTACCAGTCGAATATTCCATTACATTTAATCTATAGGCTATTGCAATTTAATACCATTGTTAGCTGTGTTTATATTGCCATCATGCCATATCAGTGTAAAACGTAACTCAAATTAAATAATACTAATAAAAAGACTTTTGCATTCCCAAAAGTATATTTTATTAAAAATGTGTGAACTCTGAACTCTGAAAATGTAAAGTTCTCAAACTATGAGAATTTTATAAAGCGCTGAAGTGGTCTGAAATGACCACCATTCTAACTTTCACTCACCTGAACTTGTGACCTCTTTGTGCTATGAGCATTTGAACGAGTGAATACAAAATAGAAATAATTATCCCAGAAAGTCCCAGAAATATGACTTGAATAGAAGTTAGTTAGTTATTAACAATTAATTGATAAACTTTTACAATACTTTGAGCACTGATGCAGTCAGCATAGGCCTCTTACATTGTTTGCAGGTAGGCCTACATTTCATTCCGTTTTTGACGGCAAACGCGAAACAGCGCCAAAATAACCACCAGTGGACAAAAAGAGTATTACATGTGTACTGTTAAGACTCGCCATAGAGAATGAATGGGGGAAATTGCGGAGGTTTGACGATGTCGTACTCCTGTGCGGGCCGGTTGCTATATACCACGGACATGTTTTGGGGGGCCACCCAAAATGAGGTGGCGGGCCGTAGTTTGGGGACCACTGGCTTACATGGTAGTGCCTGGTTTTCAGTGCTAGATCAGGGCAAGGCCTACCATCAGGGTTTTCTAGAAGAGAGTAGCCTAGTAGACCACTCACTGCTTTTATAACACCCTGAGGCCTGTACGAGTGGATACGGATCCCATTTGGCCTGTCTGCCGCTCCCTCTGAGTTCCAGCGTAGTATGGAGGAATGCCTAGTGGGACTTGAAATTTGATGAAATTTGTCAGCCGTATCTGGATGATAATTTAGTACATAGTCAAACGTTTGAGAACCACCTGAGAGATGTGAGGAAAGTGCATAGCGCAGTACTGTGTCAGCTGATTGATCATCTTTCCCGTCCCCCTGTCCTGGGCTACCCGAACTTTGAAGAGCCGTTTATTCTGCATTGCGATGCGTCTCAGGGGGATTGGGGCGGTGCTTTATCAAAGACAGGAAGGAAAACTAGTGGTCATCGCTTATGGTTCCCGCACCCTCTCAGCTCCAGAGAAAAATTACCATCTCCACTCTGGTAAGCTAGAGTTTTTAGGCATGAAATGGGCCATATGTGAGAGATTTAGGGACTATTTGTATTACACTCCATCTTTTACAGTAGGCCTATATACAGATAATAACCCTCTCACATATGTGTTGACAACAGCTAAACTAAATGCAACATTGTTGAGATGGGTGGCTGAACTGGCCGATTTCGAATTTACCATTAAGTACCGACCAGGGAAGTCTAATTCTGATGCAGATGGGTTGTCAAGGATGCCCCTCAAGGGCGCGGGAAGGGGGGTGCTGAGGGTGCTGCAGCACCCCCTGCTGGCAGGAGATATATATTTTAAAAATATTATATATTTTTTAAAATAATTACTAATTCGCTGTCTGACATTATTTAATTTTTTGTATGTGAAATGATGAGTCAAATAGCAAAAAAAGGGTTATGGATAGGTTCGAATATAGCCTACTAAAAATTAACAGTTATAGAGTGAACGTGAGTGAGTTACTGTAAGAACCGTAGTGTAGTTTCATCTATGTGATAGCGATCAAGTGTGTAGGCCTACGGTTGATATAGGCCTACATAGGCTATTCTATGCGATTTACACGTTAAAAAAAACATGGATAAGCTGAAAGAAACTTTAATTGTGTTTTACAGTTTTGCAGAAATAATAAATGCATAGCTAGTGAAATCATTTCACTATCCTAGTCGCTATGATATCAATTATTAGGACACATACTTGCTGTGGAGACGACACACTTTAGGCTATTCAGACATTATTTGTGAGATCATTGCAGCGCCTGATTATTAGCCTATATTTAAAGCCTAACATCTCTGGTGTGGTTTTGACGATCAGAAAATAAATTTTCCTTAGCTACTGAAATAGGCTACCGATGTTGCTGTGTCCAGTGGTCATCACACAAGCGATCGCAGAGCTGAGCAGTGAGCCAAAGATGGAAATGGGGCAGCAGATCTCCCGTGAAGCTTTGAGAGTCGCCCAAGAGGAGGATACACTGTTGCAGCAGGTGAAACAGTATGTCACACAACACCAGTGGCCAAGAGTGAAGAAGGCTCATGGGCTGGAAGGCTGCATCTGGTCCATGAGCGCTTTTTCTGGCCTCATATGCCGGGGGACATAGAGCATCACATCAACAAGGTCTGTCGCTGAGTGAAGCGGAAAAGGCCACAGAAACCAGTGAGAGCACCACTTACCAGTATTGTGACAACATACCCCTTTGAGCTGGTGTCTATTGACTTCATGCATCTAGAGAAGTGTAAAGGAGGGTATGAGTACATTCTCGTAGTCATGGACCATTTCACGCGATTTGCTCAGGCGTATGCGTGTACAAACAATAGTGCTCGAACAGCTGCTGAAAAGATATTTGGAGATTTCATCCTTAAATTCGGCTTCCCAACCAAATTGCACCATGATCACGGTAGGGAGTTTGAAAACAAGCTCCAAACGAGCTCCAAAAGTACTGTGGAATTCAAGGTTCTCGCACCACCCCTTATCACCCCCAGGGGAACGGTCAAGTGGAACGCTTTAAAGATTAACTGAACTGAAAGAATCAACATTGATAATGTGTTGATTATGACAATTAAAAATAAATGACACTAAAAAATGTAATTAAAAAAATCAATACGTAGCCTTTTTTAAGCAACACCAAAATTGCGTTTGTTAATATTAGAACGCTGCCAGTTTTAATGACGTCACTGGCATGGTAGGACCTGAGAAGTAGCATATTATGTATACACGAAAATTAGTAAGGGATAATGGACGACAAGGTGGTCTGTTCACAGAAGTTAATGCACGGTCGAGGTTGTAAAACGGCCCCGACGCGAAGCGGAGGGCCGTTTAAACCGCGTAGTGCATTAACTTCTGTGAACAGACCACCGTGGAGTGCATTATCCCGCTTATTCCACTGTTGCCAATTGCGTTGGGTTCATTTCCTGTTACAATTTAAACGTTTTAATCGCTAAAACTGTCTTGTTTGTAGAACTAATTTCTCAACTCATAGGACAAACTGCCGTTACTAGTTCTAAATGGATGGTTGCTACGGCCAAAGGCCAGTCGTTAGTTCTATCTCTCCCGTTGTCAAGCGGGCGTATCCCAAGATTCTGATGAACTTTAGCTTTGAAACATCGCTTTTACTTAGCCTGCTGTCATCCATCTAGCTAAAAGCCACCTCCGTCATCAGGGGCGGAGCCAAAGGGGTGGCCGGGGGGGCACTGGACCCCTCTGAAATCTGATTGGACCCCCCAGGTGCCACCCCAGATGATTGACAATGTCACGGCACCGCACGTCTGGTTGAAAAGAGCCTGTTGCATTTTGTAATCGGTAATACCTGTTGACTGCTATATCCCTTCTGTGCAGTAGCTGGCGCTATGTATTACAAAGAGTTGTCATTCACCCACTGTCCACCAGCAAGCATTAGAGACAACAGAGAAGGAGAAGAAGAGAGTCAAACGCTCACAGAGAATATCGCGGCAGGGAGGATTTTTTGCACAAGACAGCAGCAGCCTACTTGACGAATAGTGAAATACACGTTCTAAGGTAAGTTTTCTTTTGTAAAAAATCATTGTTTAAAGTCACTTTTATGTTAAATTAGGAGAACGTTTTCTGTAGTTTAATTTTCTGTGATATGTTCCCCTACAAGCCACGAGTAGCCTATCAAGGTAACGTTAACATTACGTTAGTAGCCTAGCTAGGACCTACATCTCATGTCGCCTGTAACGTTACAGATTAGCTGTTAGTATCAGCCAACATACATTTCACATCAGATTGTTATGTAGCATAGCCATATACTTACCGTGTTTTCACATCAGATTGTTATGTAGCATAGCCATATACTTACCGTGTTTTCCGGACTATAAGGAGTATGAGTCGCATCTATTTAGAAACTTCTTTCTCAAAATCCAAGATCAAGAACAGACTATGTAACTGGACACATAACGTTAGAGGCCAAAAAGATTGAGAATTCTACCGGGAATGTAAAGAGTCATTGCGTGGCTCGTCAAACTATAATTGGTGGCTCGCATGGTAGCTTTGGCGAGATTCCGCCAAATTTAGTTTTACTCATTTTGAGTAGGCCTAAACTGTTCGCCAAAGGCCATCATCTCTGTGGCCCCACCTTGATAAAAACAAAAGTAGGCTCTGATTTAGCCTAGTCTACTGTATGACTTCAACGAGGTGATCTTTAGTTTCGTTCTGCTTACAGTATCTCACTGCCACTTGCAACGCCTTTGAATGAAATCCGCTGCCCTGTTTACTGGCAATGCTACAGCGGACTTAAACTGCCACCTCGTGGCGATAAGTTGTAATACATTTAACGCAGCTGCGTGAATCACGGGAAGTGCGAATGAAGTGGCCACTTCTAAATGGGACCCACTGTAGGCTATGTGGCAACACAGCCAATACATTTTTTCAAATGTGCTTCATAAACATACAATACTGCACTACAAAAACGCAAACATCTGAATTATACTTCTCCCTTCACCCGAATAATGAAGGTGAAAGGAAGTTATTAATCCTTAATGGTGTTTCCTAAAGGGGGTATTGTTAAACCTGCTACTACTAATACTACAAATACAACATGAAGAAAGTCAAGGACATGCCTGCCAGCTTCCGCTCATCCCAGTATTAAAGTAAATCTGGTCTTAAATGAAAATGTATGGCTGTGTTATTTCTTTTTTGTGGGATGTCCAATTTATATGTAGAAATGCACATTTGCAAAGGTGACTTAGTATGTTGTCATAAAAGTGGCTCTCCTTTTGATTTTGCACTGCCAATGTGGCTCTTGTGAAAAAAATAGTGAGGATCACTGGCCTAAAGCTTCTGGCATATGATTCCGATAATGCGTGCGCGGTGTCATTTAATCATAACAGTCTGCATAATCTTTACAGCCAACCTTACAGTGTATCTCTGTAATCACTGTTGCAATGCCTTGTCATATCTGCCTCGTTTTAATGGTTAGAACAATGCTGAAGAGAGTCATTATTCTCAAAATAGAGAAGTAACAAGACTCGTGTACTTTTTGCATAGGGTGAGTTGAGAATGAAAAGGCAGGGGGAGCTCTATAACTACTTTGCAAAGAGAAGCAAGTCAGGCAGCCCTGGCATCAGCAGTCATGACAGCTTGCACACTAGTCAGGAGAGTCAACGTGAGATACCCAGCCCGCCATCACCAGGTCAGAGTAACTACAGAGGTAGTCCCATGTTCAGTAATTAATTTTAATTTTAGAATTTAGATTTTAAAGAATCTTCAGAATTTTTATTTAAAATGTTGGTTACTGATATTGTGTGTTTTTAAAATGATGGCTGAGTATTAAAATATTCTTCTACAATGTAGCTTCATTGAGGGAGGACACAGACACCTCCGACCAGGATGATGATCTAGAGCCAGTTCAAGTTGCAGTGGACCACTTCCCAGCTGTATCCACGTTTGCTCCTCCAAAAGGACCCAGTGGTAGGCCTACTTACCTACAGTTAAATTTGCTTCATGGTTGCAGTTCATTATTAATAATAATCTTCTGGATCCCTTAACTGTTTCTTTAAAGATTTATTATTTGTTTCCAGACATTTCAAGATCCAAAGCGGAAGGTCCTGTTCAGCCATCTCTTTCCCAATTCCCAAGAACTCAACATGGAACACGTAAGCGAGCTTTCAACAGCACCTGGTTCAAAGACAATTCTTGGCTTGAGTATTCAGTCATTCAAGATTCTTCATACTGCTTTGCCTGTAGGCATTTTTCTCTTCCAAATGCACCAGACTCTGCTTTTGCATCACCGCTAGGCTTCTGCAATTGGAAGAAGGCATTGAATAAAGATTCTGGTTTTAATCTCCACTCAAAATCAGAACTTCATATAAATGCAATGTATGCTTGGAGCATGTATAGAAGGGGTACAGAGATGAACACATCAATGTTAAATTCGATGAATGAGAACCGTCAAAAGAAAGTGGAAGAAAACAGAAATTACATAAAAACGATAGCAAGTGTACTGCTTTTGACTGCAACACAAAATATTGCCCAGAGGGGGCATCGAGAGTCTGAGGACTCCGACAATAAGGGAAACTTTTTGGCCATATTGCACGAAATCGCAAAGCATGACCAATTCATTGAGAAAAGGTTGGAAGAATGTGGGAATGCTAAGTACACCAGTCACCAAATCCAAAATGAAATTCTTCAGGGCTTAGCTGACATGGTACAGAGTGAAATCATAAGAGAAGTGAAAGAACATAAAGTGTTCAGTGTGATAGCCGATGAAACAAAAGACTTGCAAAAAAAGGAACAAATGTCTATAGTTTTACGGTATTATTACAATGGTGCCATCAATGAAAGTTTCTTGTGCTTCCAAGCAGCTGACAGTCTCAATGCAGCTGGTCTTAGTCAAATGATTATCAGTTGTTTAGAGAGACATGGTCTGGACTACAGAAATAACCTTGTTGGGCAAGGGTACGACGGTGCAGCTGTCATGAGCGGCAAACATTCTGGCGTGTCTGCAAGGATTCAAAGCCATGCCAGATTTGCATTTTATGTGCATTGTAATGCACATTGCTTGAATTTGGTTCTTGTTGATGCTACAAAAGCGGTGCCTGAAGTGGTTGACTTTTTTGCACTTTTGCAGCAGCTGTATAACTTTGTATCTGGCTCTTATGTGCATGTGAAGTGGCTTGCTGTTCAGAAAGAGCTGTACCCACAGCAGCAGCCTAGGGAGCTACAGGCACTGTCAGACACAAGGTGGGCATGCAGATACACAGCATGCCGTAATCTGAGGGACAGACTTCCAGCAGTTCTTAGACTGTTGCAGGATCTTGGACTTGAAAGAAGTGGAGATAGGTCAGTTGAGGCGAGGGGTCTTCTTTCTCAGATCGATTTGCAGTTCATAGGGCTCTTAGTCACATTTTGTAAAGTGCTTGGTGATGCCAAATGTCTGTCTGACATGCTCCAGTCAAGCACACTTGATCTAGCTAGGGCTGTGGATCTAGTAGGTGCACTTACAGATACTTTCCAGGATTACAGGAATGAAAAATACTTTGGTGAACTATGGAAAGAGGTCGAGGAGCTGGCTGAGCAGTGCAAAATCGGTGTACAAACACAGTGTAAAAGACATCCTAGAATCAGCTCAAGATTTCTTGACTCACTGGTGATGAGCACTGTAGGCCAGAGAAACTGTGATGATGAGGGCTTCCCCAGAGCACTTTTCTATCAGGTGATTGACTGTCTCACAGCTGAACTGAAGAGGCGTTTTTCAAAGAAAAGTTGTGAGATTATGCAAGGGGTGCAGTCTCTAAACCCAAAAAGTGCAACTTTCTTGAAGGAAGAGCCTGTCTTTGCCTTTGCACAGACCTTTGAGTCAGATTTAGGTGACCTCAAGCATGAGCTTCACCAAACCAAACGGCTTTTAGAAAGGAGAGTGAAAAGTGGATTAGACAGACCATCTACCTTGCTTGATTTTATTGTGTTTCTTGAACCTTACAAAGAGGTTTTCCATGAGCTATTCAGGCTTTGTAAGATTGCTATTGTCACTCCAGTCAGCACTGCTTCCTGTGAGAGAAGCTTCTCTGCTTTAAAACTTATCAAAACCCACCTCAGGACACAAATGGCAGATGACCGGTTAAGCCACCTTGGAACTCTCAGTGTCGAGTCAAGGAGGGCACATGCCCTCAACATTGATGACTATGTGACACATTTTGCTACTTCTCATCACAACAGAAGAATTATGCTCTTCTGAACTTGTGTTAGGTAGTTTGGCACTTAATTACTGTTGTGACTAGGCCCTACACTGTTCTACAAGTTTAGTTTGGTAGTTCCTCTGGTCATGGTTAAAAAAAACTGCTTCATGTCATGTCAGTTCATGTCAAAATGGGGTCAGATTGTTTTGAACTTATGTTTTTATTATTATTATTATTTATTTACATACATACATACATACATTTACAAAACTGTAACTGATGAAGTATCTCAAAATGAAATCATTTAATTTCTCATTAAACTTATATCCATGCATAAAATAGTACAGCAGAGAACAGGGGTGTTTTCCTCCCAAACCAAGTTCTAAATACCAACCAGATCTGAGGGGCCAACCATATCAGCTTTCATTGGACCTAATATTTGGAAATTGTGAAGTTCTCACACTTGTACTTAAGCTAGTTTGGCTTTGTTGGAATTTGGAAAGTACCTTGAACAATGCTCTGATAAGTCTTTGTCTCTTTCTCTGCTCAGATTGCTGTTGGACTTACAAGTGATCTACACTTCTGATTCAGTGAGGAGAAAGTAATCACTTGTGTCTCTGTTAGTTTTGGGGTGCTGTGTGTGTGTGTCTCTGTCTGTCTGTGTGTGTGTGTTTCTGTGTTAGTTTTGGGGTGCTGTGTGGGTGTCTTTTTTCACTTTCTTACTTAATTACTTAATTACTGTCATGACTAGGCCCTACACTGTTCTAAAAGTTTAGTTTGGTAATCAGACTGTTCCTCTGGTCATGGTTAAAAAAAAAAAAAAACTGCACTACTTCATGTCATGTCAGTTCATGTCAAAATGGGGTCATTGTTTTGAATTAGTTTTTTATTATTATTATTTATTTACATATTGTACATTTTGTATTAACATTGTTAATAAACTGTAGATGTTATACACAAATCTTCTCCCGTGTGCTTAAGATGTACTTTACGAAAATATTTCAACATTTACAGATTTTGATTGCAATTTATTGTGTTTCTTGAACATTCATTGTCGTAGTCTGTGGACCCCCTGAAATAGCTTTGGCCACCCTCTGGCCACCCCAAGGATAAAAGTCTAGCTCCGCCACTGTCCGTCATATGCTACAATGTTGCAATGTTCTGAACGTCTGCATTTTACAGCTCGGATGCAACGTGACAGTTCATTTAAACTTCACAACGAGTTCGGCGAATTAATATACAAGTGTGATACGGCCAAAAAAATGGATCTACTTCATAGGTGTGCAGATAACATATGGTTAATGGTCGTTCTAAATTACGTATGACAATGGGAAATTCAACCAAGCAGTTGAATAAGTAATTTTAATGCCATGGGTTACACATTTGGGCCTGTGAGGGACAGGCCTGTAGTGTCTTGACTACCACTAGATGGGGGACGATTTCAGGCTCCAGCTCATCCTTCAGTAGGATCATTTGGGTGAAAATGACTGTGGGCGCTGCAGGAGCATGGACACTGGAATCTATCTGTTGCAAAGCAGTGGCGAAACGTAGGAAAAATGTTCGAGGAAGCCAAAGTGACGAGAAAAATATGTTTATTTATGTATGTGTTTATTTCGGGGGGTATACATTTTGTGCAATGTACAACATAGATACATTTTGTGCGGCACAACATAGGCTACTGTAGACCTAGCCTACAGGTCATGTAGAAAACTGGACGAGGGGCGCTTGAGACAGCAACACGCACGCTGTCTCTCTGTCTCCCTCCATCCCTCACCACCACTACATTAGTCCTATGCGAAGCTACGGTGCATATATACAAATAAGCTATAGGCCTATAACACGCATTGTCATGGCAATGTAGGCTAACGCAGTCTGGACTACTACTTCTGGACCCACTCTCTCTCTCCCTTCCTTGAAACTGTTAAAAACTTCCGTCACCCCAAGTTGACCCCAGATACACGGAGGATACACGAGTTTGCCGTTTATTTTAGGCTAACGTTAGTGGAGAGTTTGCAGATTTTTACCTTGTGGATGTTGATATTGCACGAGTCTCTTGGATAGCAGCAGCAAGGTAAACTCCCTCGCATCAACAATCTGCCCTGAGACGGTGAACAACTGGCTTCAGGGTGAGTAGAAAGCTGTTTACAGACCCGCTGTGGTTTAGTTACCAGCTAGTAAACGCATTATTATCGATCTGTGATATCGTCGGAGTCATGGTTTATACTCTCTATGGTCGGAGTGCTAGCTTGTGGAGTTTGACGAGTGTTTCCAAGGTGTTTAGCTGCTAGCCCTTTCCTAGGTTGGATCGTATGGTAGCCTATCTAACACTGGACCTCATCTGATGCTACTTCGAGATATTATTCCAAAGGGGACAGATAGGCTACTGCACTTAAAACTTTAAAAGATTGAACGAACCTTCCCGGACTTTGTAATTGCGACCAGTGACTGCATTGGGTGAACGAAGCCGAAGTTGAAACTTAGGCTCCATGGCACATAGGCCGTGGGCTCGCCCTTCTATGAATTGAAAAAGACTACAAGCTGCCCCACCGAGTTTGCGATAAAGTAGGCCTAAGCAAGAAAAGGGTTTTTTAAGTCAGGATATGGCGAGTCAATGGCATTTATTCGTACAAAGTTACAGACCAGTTTCTAGGGGTGTGACTTTCGAAACCGACGTCTCGAATCAGTGTCGAGGCTTCGAAGCACTAGCCCAAGTGTGTCGAAACACTGCTTCGAAACGTGGTTCAAAACAGCCATATGTCATGTGACCACTGCTTCGATACATCGTTAAAAATCCCCATGTCATGTGACCAAAGTTAATCGAACCTTCGGTGCATTTCACTGGTGTCGGCAGGCGTGCCCATGTGTTCAATTAACAGTGAAGCTTTCATTTAAGCAATAACCATGATGGTGTAGTGGTTAGTGAGGGTGTTTTTATAAGAAGAAAGTGATTTAGAGAACACATAGTGGCAGCAATAAGATTATTTTTATTGTGACTTCATGTGGTCTCCCATCCTAGCCTAGAAATCTAGACGCGCCCCCAGCGGCAGCAAGGGCTAGTCTAGCAACTATCCGTTGGCTTGTGAGCTCCAGAAATCGAAACTTAATCAGGACATTGAAATCGTGTATAGAGTCGTTTTGTGGGCTTAACATAAGGATTGATGGCAGAGTTGCAACGGTTTGGCTTGAATTCCCTGCTACTTGAAAACAAATATCCTATTGCGTGCAGAGGGAATTTGAAAGACAACTGATTATCCCGCCCCTCGGACTGAGCACTGCGAACGGTGAGTGCCCAGACCCTACATTTTAATGTGGGTCTGGCTCGCCAGGCTACTCCCATCCAGTAATTGACCAAGGGCATGCTGCTTAGCTTTTGACAAAGACTGAACACAGGTAACACAGCGAGCCACGAACTTTAAAGACTACATCTCCAATACGAAGCATTTGACAGATTTGTTTCACCCTAAACAGCTCTGAGGTTGTCGTTTCAAAGCTTCGGAACAATTTGGCACAATTGCTTCGAACGTTTCAGTGTTTTATAAAGCCTCGCTTTGCCCATCCCTACCAGTTTCCATAGTGCACATCTTATCAATAGTTTGAATGTCGTGTGTGTTTCTGCTCATTGACAAAATAGCGTTCAGTATGATTCATGCCCAATTAATTTCCCCTGTTAAAGTGTTCGCCTTTGTTTCACTAGTTTGGTTTCATTTTGTATGAGATTTTGTGATGTAGGCTAGCCTATAATAAACAGCTTATGGCCAATATGTAACTCAGCTAGGCCTAATGTTAGTTTCTTCAGCCATGTCAGCTAGCCTCAGACTCATTATCTGCTATGGCTGCTAGTGCTAGTGGAGTACCATGCCAGTGACGTAGCCGATTATTGAAATCCAACATGGCAGCGCCCATGTAACACTTGGGCAACACTTTCAACGTACAATTTTAACCCTTTTAATAAATTCAGCCATTTTAATCATTGTACCAATGAGAAGAAATAAAATACATCTGTTATATCACCTTTACTTCAAATTCCAGTTCAGTTCATCTTTAACCTCACCCTTCTGGCCATGCTGCGAAACTTGGATGATGAAGCCAAAGCTGATTGGAAAAGTTCTCTTGCTAAAGTGGTGCATGCTTTCAATTGTACCCGCAATGAATCCACTGGATATGCACCCTATTACCTCCCCTTTGGATTGCCCATTGATCTCATGTTTGGCATTCCACCAAGTGATGGCAGCGCATCCCATCAAGAGTATGCAAAGAAATGGAGAAGAAGGATGGAAGAGGCTTACCAGTTTAGCTTCCAAGGCGACAAAGGTAGACCAGAGTATTTCATCGGAATCTGCTGCTCCCCTTTGATTTCCTGCCAGTGGAGATGGACACTCCAGAAAAGAATAGAGGTGA
Organism: Alosa sapidissima; assembly: GCF_018492685.1. Taxonomy (NCBI): domain Eukaryota; kingdom Metazoa; phylum Chordata; class Actinopteri; order Clupeiformes; family Clupeidae; genus Alosa; species Alosa sapidissima. The sequence goes on from NC_055963.1 coordinate 26,023,029, forward strand.
GAAGCAACACAAACAGAAAAAGTCACGACCAACACAGTACACGGAACCCGAGTCTTCATCTGACAGTGAAGAGGATGAATGGAGATGCATCTCTGGATGGTCCCAAGGAGATTCCCCCAGACAAACCTGGAGCAACCTCAGAGCGGATGCTACAGAGTTCCAGCCTCAGACGGCAGCACCAGCACTTGAGGGAGACGACGGGATGGAAAGACAGAACCTGTGGACATCAGATGCAGACGGAGACCAGGACGACATGATTAAGACTGAGCTAGAACAGGAGGTGCCTGTGACAGCAGGTGCAGCTGAATAGACAGAGGATGCTGAGCTTGAGACAGCAAGCCACAACGAGGAAGAGATGTCTCCACCATCTTCACCACCTGCAAGACAATATCCTTTTAGAACTAGAACTGCACCTAAAACATTCACATATGATCGGTTGGGACAGCCCACATTTAGTTAAAATAGTTGTTTTACAGCTTTAGAGTAGAAATGTATGGTTCCTGCCATTCAGTTATAGTATGGATGTAGAAGTCCATGTTAAAGTAATTGATTTAAGATATGTTGGGACAAGAACCTGTTTAAATAGAGCTTCTTTGAGTTAATATAGGCCTACAAGAAAATGTTCATACATTTAGAATCACATACTGAAGGATTACTGACAAGTGGCTGTTGTAAGGTAATGTGTTTAGATACGAGTAGTCGGAAAAAGACTTGCAACACAGAAGAGACAAGTGGTTAGATTTTGGGTAAATAGGATGTATGAGGTGTGAGATTCTAGGTGATTGTACTACAGGTCAAAGGTCATGCCCATGCCAGTCAAGATGAGCTTCCTGTGAATACAGCGGAGGAAATTGTTGGGTGTCGTAGTGCACAATGACACCCACTGTTTAACACATAACATGTAAAAAGAGATGTGTGTTTTGTGAAATCTGTCATCAGATATGTATCTTGAATTCTGGACTCTAACCTGTTAGCAATTAAACTGTTCAGACAGAATCAACTGGGACTGGAAATGTCAGGACATTTAGTTAAGCAGGGGAGAGTGTAGTGTACACCCCATGATATGTTCTATTTTTTTTTGTTGTGTTCATTCCAACATGTTAGACTTTTAAGATAGTCACGATGAGGTTACCATTTTTGTCCAGTAGGTGGCAATGCAGGATTATTAATGACGTAATTCATGTAGTTAAGTGAAGAGAGGAAAACGAAACTTGGAGAGGAAAATGAAACTTAAGAGAGTAACGAGACAAAGAGAACAACGTGGTAATGAAAACGGAATGTAATTCATGAAGGAGTTTGAAATAAACAAACAACTTTCGACACACTTGTTGTCAAGACCCTTTTACTTCAAGTGTGCAACATTACCCACCCATGGTCTGCTGGCGAGCAGCGGCAGGCACACCTCCATGGTGCCCAGGTTTTTGCGCCAGTGCCCACCTCTCAGCACGGCATGCCACGTTCACAGCTCTTGCCAGGATTGCAGGATGCGGCATATGTGTTCATTCGTCATGATGCTCACCGCAGCCCCTTTCGTCCACCCTATGATGGTCCATTCCGGGTGCTGGAAACAGGACAAATTTTTTGTCCTCGACATCGGGGGCAAGCGAGACCGGGTGTCAGTGAACCGCCTTAAACCCTCTCACTTGGACTTGGACTCTCCGGTGGTGATTGCCCAGCCCCCACGGCGGAGCCGTCCTCCATCTACCGCGCTTCCACAGTCAACGAACCCTGAACTTCCTGTTCCTGCGGCCCAGTGCCTGATGGCCAGAGCAAGTTTGGCCGAGCACTGCGCCCACCTCACCGGATGAACTTGTCTGTCTTTGTGAATTCTGGGGGGGCATGTGTAGGGTCACCACGTTGTACATAATTCACAGCCAGCCATTACGTGTTTACTTGAATGGTATTGTTGCAGTCACAGCCTGCGCTTTTATCTGTTGAGTTGTTGTGTACTGTTTACTTTATCGTGTTCTGATGATGTTGAGTGGCGCAACTTGTGTGTAACTTTAAACTGACATGCGAACAAGTTACGAGGATTAAAGTCTCCCTGAGTTCAGGCTTTTAAACCTATTTGCAGTATCCGTGTCTCCCCATAGTGTCGACTCCTTTACAGTGTTCACCACTCTAGTTCACCCAAAACAAACCAGAAAAGGGACTCAAAGTGCTAAATACCGGAATTATCCTTTAACTCAGAGTTATAGGCATGATGTCTGTCTTTGAAGGCGTAGTGAATTTGAAGCTTAGTTTTTCTGAATTTACATTAGCTTTCCTGCATTCTCTCTTCTGGTTTGCTACAGTTGGGATATTCTGCCATGGTGCTTTGGGTTTGCTGGAAATAAACCCAGCATAGAACGATCATGGAATCAAGATAGCAAGTTGCAAATCCAAGTGTCATATAGGCCAGAGTGAGGGATTTAAATTTCACACTAGCTAAATGAATGAAGAGTAACTAACAGAGGAGTTCCATGTGCTGCTGCAGACGTGCTGCTGCATTCAGAGACATGTGTAATGATCTCACTATGTAATCAGGTTGGCCAGCTAATAATGCATGTGTCACCAAAACCATGCCTGCACAAGAGGTTGTGTGGTATATTGTGTTATGGCCTGATCTTCTGAATATTGTATAGGATAAACCAATGTGACTGGGACTTCATGTTACGAAAAATGTTGTTGGTCATCAATTGTGACCCAACATGCCGTTTTAGCAGGGATCAATGAAGATGAGCCAACCTGGACACGGATCTGTTGGGAAATAGCTTAGTTTAGAATACCAGTATCTCAGTTTTTGGAGAGATTGAGTTGAGGTTGCCGATCTTTCACCCAGACTAAAACACCCCTAAGGCATGGAAAATTGTAGTGACCAGGGAAGACAGAAAGTTGAGCATAATCTAGGCAAATTCATGGGAGTGAATGATCTCACCTAAGGAAATGTAAATGGAGAACAGGAGTGGACCAAGAATTGATCCCTGAGGTGCACCTGTGGTGTTGTCACGAGACTTTGATACTTATCCTTGCCAAGACACACTGAAGGAACAGCCTTTGAGGTAGGATGCAAACCAATTAAGAGCTTTCTAGATCTTTTCAAATATAATGTGCAGATTATGTTTATAATATAGAGGTAGGCCTACTTAATCATGCAGGACAATGACTCACTCAATAAACATAAAGATATTATTTAACATTCTTTAAATGTTTTTTTAAAGCAGGATTTATTTTGCAAATCAGTTTAGTATGATCCTTGAAGTACATGGTTTTGTTTGGTAAAAGGATCACAGGATTCCCCTCTTGTCTTTCCTGAGCTGACCTCATCCTAAAGGTTTCAGTGGGGAGCCATGTGGTGGCCCACTGAAACCACTTCAAATCCTATTAAGGGTTTCCATAGGTGATCCAAAGCACAAGCTTTAAGGGCGCTTCATAAGAGGGTTTTGGTGGGAGCCGTCTCAGAGGGGATTCTTCTCTCTACTCAGAGGAGGCTAGCTTGTGTGCACATGACAAAGCATCAATCTCACTCGACCCACTGAGGAGAGCACCTCTTGGAGTAAGCCATTTAGATTCTGACGGGAGACTATGAAAAGACTTGTTTAAACTCTTGTTTAAATGATAGAATGACTTTACGTAGTAATGTTTATGGTTTTAATGCAGTTTTTGATTTGAAATATGGTTCTGAGAAGGTGTGGGGATGAGCAGTCACTCTAGTGTAGTAGACTAAAGCTTTGTAGTGATGCTACAGTCAGACAGTGGTCACTTATCTTGTGTAATTGGTTTAGACATACAGTGGAGCTGTAGAGGGCACATTTGATTCATCTAATTAGCTAAATACAGTAGCTAATGCCTCTACAAAAGGGAACGCTCAAGGAAGTCTGGACAATGGACAAGTAAGAAAAGTGTAACAAGGCTTCAAATTATGTCAACAATTCCTCTTATTTGCCTCATATGTATCGTATGCTTTGCACCTTGTTCAGAATAGTTTGTGAGTGACCCCACTATTGTTGTTCTTTAGATTCCAGCCCAGTGCTTCCCCACTGACCACAACTCATCTGGTGAGTGTTTTCATGTTGTGTGTGTATCTGTGTATGTGTGTGTGAGAGAGAGAGAAATAAAGAGAGAGAGAGAGAGAGAGAGTATGTGCTTAAACTACATGCACCCATGACTGAACAAAAACATTTGTACAGTCTGCTTGACTGAAGAAAAATATTTTTACAGTCTGCATGCACCCAGTGATTAAATTGTGTGCACCCAGTGACAGCATGCACCTGTTTGTGGGCTCACATTGAATGGTACAGTCCAACGCCTACCCCATCCTCATGGTTCCTCCTGGGCCAGATGGCTATCCTGAGAATCCTATTATCAACTTCTCCTGGTGGCACACACTTCTCCTTGGAATCACACCGATTTCTTTTCTACTCAGAGGGATTTAAAAACGATTTAATTTTATCTCATCGATCTGGTCCTCCCCTTGATCCAATGTCAGTGCATTCAACATGTCAGCAGAAAAGGTACGGCTGTGGGAAAAGAGGGTATTAGGGTTGTTTTATCGACTGAATATGACTTCACTGTAACCTCTAGTCACCTGTATCTCTTTATGACTGGATGAGGAAATGCAACTCTGTACTTTCTATGTTGATAAATGTAAAAAATTTAGCAGCAATAACAATTAAAATAAGTCTCAAGGTGCTTTACAGAGCCCAGGGCCTGAACCCCCTGCATCGAACATTAAGGTGATAAAAACAATATTATATGTCATAAATGCATGCAAATACATTAACAATTGTTAGAAGTCAATTAGATTACAGCTATTTTCTTTGAAAAAAAGGTGCAACACAAAGCTTCAATTTGTGTCTATGTTATAGTTAGTGGAGTGCAACTGGTGGAAATTAACTGGCATAAGAGCTGGCAGCCCTTATGCATCAGTGATGTAAGAGGTGGTACAGTATCGCGTGATTCCTATTGATGTGTGTGCCAACTGCCAAGTTAGTACTCTGTCCTTGTAACTGGAAGGAAGACAGGAAAAATGGGGCCGTAATTTGGATAAAATTAAAAATCCTCAAAACTAGAGTAAAAGTAGAATTTATAGAGTACGATTTGGTACTGAAGTGGGAGCAAGAATACAGAGTACTTGCTCCCATCACTGCTGCTCCCAACAGACACCTTGATTTCAGATTGATGTACTCAAGATTTTGACCACCATGCTGAATATCTATAATTCCATTACTCTTTTGCCATTAAAAGCTATGACTTCAATCCAGCATGCGGTCACTGGTCCATACATCTTACATTTATATCAAAATTATATCAAAATTAAATCATATTAAGAGTGCTGTAATGTTTACTTTTTCTCTTACCTGTTAATTGCGGATTCTCAAGATGTGCGTATGGAAATGGATGAACAAAATGACTGCGTAGGTGTAATAAAGAAGCCCATTCTGAAAATATAAAGGAGACTTTGGAGGATAGATATCTCATCCATTCTAGCCTCAATGTGAAATTGATTGCTTTTTCAATTAACATTGACTTGTTCACTTCAAAGTGTTGCAAAGTAAGACATTCAATTCTTAAGTAAGGGCTTAGTGTCTAGTGGCAGGTGTCTAGTGTCAGAGTGGCAGGTTTTCAATTTTCTCTAAACTGGAAATGAGATGTCACTGTAACTTGTATAACAGTCAGCGAGTCTGAATTTGCATGACATGTATGAGGTTATGGTGACTTAGCATACGCTTTTGTCCAAAGCGACTTATAGAATATAATATACATTCTGTATAAGACATACTGTATGACAGACAGAACCTTTTTATAATTATGATGAAGCTAATCATAATACTGACTCTTGTAATGCTTAACTCCATGCTAATGCTAATTTGAGCAAACAGCAGTTTGGTCAGTGTTTAAAGATGGGAAAGCCCCATTATCATTTTTAAGAGCCACTTTACCCTTAAAGGTGTAGGTTTTTGAACATTCTAAGTTCCGCAACAATTGAAGGTTCTAAAATTCTATGTTGAATTCAATGAACCCAGATATTCTTTAGAATGTTCATTTCTCAACATTCCCGTCACACCGGTGTGACGGTACTCCTTTAAGGGTTAACACTATTTTCTGGAAACCCCAGTGGTGGTGGTACAGTCCCTGAACATGGCAGAATTAGTCATGCTGACAGGGAAATCTTATCAACTGGAATATCTCAGTGATGTCACCTTATAACCAATGATTCTCCAAATCTAGGCAAAGCATCTGCTAGGTTTTAACAATTAACACGTTGGCGTAGAGAGGAAAACAAACAAACAAACAGCAAAAGAAGCATTGCCTCTGGAGCTTATGTTTGAGCTTTATTCTCAAACTTGGTGACAAAATAATATCAGGCTATTAGGCTACGCTTTTGGAAAGGATGCTAAGTGAACTTGGAAAGTTACTGTTCTTTTCACACATGCTAATGCTAAATAGTAGAAGGAGATAATAGAATAGGACAATAGAATAGTGCTGCTGGGCCTAACCCCAAAACTCACTGGTACAGTTAAATTAGCTGTAAGGATTACAAATCGTGCAATTAAAATATTCAGTGAAATTCTGAAAGAAACCCATAAAACTTCTACAACTGCTAACAACTGCTTTTTTAAAAAGATTTATCTTGCACAAGTTATGTACATTAGGTCTACATAAATATTTTGTTTAATACCTGCAGAAGTTCTAGTGACAATAACATGTCATTCCTAAACATCACATTTGTCGGCAAAAGATGTGTGTGCTGATGAGTAGATGCCATGCATTATTATTTAACAGCAGGAATACCTGGTTATTCTTGTTTTGAGTGGACTAGATTTCAGTTGAACTTTCAAACTCAAAATAGCATGTTTGGTGACTGAGGCACTTTCTCTGGGGGAAATAGTATAGTGACGTTTTTACCAGGTTTTTAAATGTCCTGTGTGTGATTGTATCATCCACTGGGACAGAAATAGACACATGAGATTTGGCCTAATGGGATTACATGGTCTCTTGCTCAATGTGGTCACCGGGGAAACTGAAGATCACACTGACGCATCCAGAATTGGGAGACACAACTGTTTTATTAACCATTACAAAACGGCAGTGTGTTTTTAGAATACTTTGAGAAAAAACGGTAACTGATGTGTGAACACCATGCTATCCATTTAATAGTGTGCACATGATGCCTTTTGGCTTTCTTTCATTACAAAGAATTCTTCTACAAAGAATTCCTCGAAGGTTTCACATTGATCCTCAAAGCAGCATTATGGTGTTTGCTCTTCCCATGTTGAAAACAAACCCAACATTGTTTTTGTGTATCTCTCTCTCTCACACTCACTCACTCACTCACTCACTTACTCACACACACACACACACACACACACACACACACACACACACACACACACACACACACACACACACACACACACTTTAAAATTCACTTTTATTTTCCCAACAGGATCTGAAGAAGCCTAAAAAGAAAAAGCAAGAAGCTGATTCAGCAAAGACCAGCGGTGCAGATGCCAAACCAAAGAAGCCAAAAGCCAAGAAGACTGAAGAAGTCTCAGACGAAGAAGGCAGCACACCTTCAAAAAGTAAAAACCCATTTAATATAACTGAAAACTAAAACACACACTGAGGATTGTTGTAAGGTGCCTTGAATTTCTAGTCTTGAAAATAGAATCAAAGAAAAAAAACGTGTCACACACTCTTTGTTTTGTTTTTTATTTAAGTGTGCCACCCTTTACCCCTAATTTTAAGGAGCCCATTTAATCTCACCTATCCCAAAGTCAGTCCAGCCAGTTACAGGTAATATAAAACCTAAGGGAGCTGCATAGCTAGCACCTCTCTACCCATATCACATTATGCATTTGAAACTAGATTTTTACACATCCATTTCATAGCTCACTGATTCACTGATAACAATATATCAAACTTTATTGCAACAGAACTGTATTAAAGGCATGATGTATGATATGAATTTGCCTTTAGTACTTGGGCCTTTCCATTCAATTTATATGTTGTTTTGTTTTGTTTTGGTTCTCTGTACAACGTGTCGAAATTAAAAGATGGAAAAAAAGTGAAGAAAAAGAAACCTGAGAAGGATAAAGAGGAAACAGGAGAAAAGGACACAAAGAAGAAAGCCAAAAGTGTGCCCAAAAAGAAATTAAGTAAGATCATTATATTATTAGGACTTGTTATCTCTTGGAAAATTACATACAAGTAAAAGTCTAGGTCTGTACACTGCAAAATTAAATGAATGAAACTGAAATTGTTTCAATTGTCACTGCAGGTTTAGATGCAGAAGATAATAATGATGATGATGGTGGTCAAAAAACAACCAAGAAAAAAATCACAAAGGAGAGTTCCCTCTCTGTTGCCAAGGATAAGAAGTCAAAGGCCAAAGGTGTGTATAGAATGTTGAACTGTGTGTGTGTGTGTGTGTGTGTGTGTGTGTGTGTGTGTGTGTGTGTGTGTGTGTGTGTGTGTGTGTGTGTGAAGAAGCATTTTCTGTTAAGTATTTTGCAGAATGTATTAAATGTTATGTGTGATAATGCACAACTTACAGTATTTCTAACTACGATTGCTTCTATGCAACATTATTGAAAGGCAAAGGCAAGGCAAGGCAATAAACTAAACATATATTATATTTGCCATAATATTTGCCACTTGCCAAATTGCCTCTCCCGAAACAGCAGTTTCACTGGAAATGATGTATTGCATTGTGAAAAGTGTCCTCAAGCGAATGGTAATAAGTTGAATAATATGAACTTACACCATATTACAACATGAACCATATTACAACATAGCAGTCACAGGACTATTTAAACAACCATATTGTGTAGTTGGGAATAATGTTGCATAATGATAAAAGTGTTAAACACAATTGAATTGCCAGGTTTACTGGAAATATCTAAAAATATGCCCACACTCATCTAACATGTTGTTTTTTCAGACACTAAAAGTGAGTCAGACACCAAAGAAAAGACTTCCAAGTCCAAAAAGCAGCCTGTTTCCATGTTTCAAATAAATGGAGACAAACCACCTGTCCCAAAAAAGGAAGGTAAACTATTTTGTGATCAGATGCTTTTTAGTCAAGTCAAGTCAAGTCGGCTTTATTGTCAATTTCTTTACATGCACTGGTCATACAAAGAATTGAAAATTTTGTTTCTTACTTTCCCATGCAGACATAGACATACTTTAAATACAGACATAGACATACTTTAGACATAGACATAGCCATAGACAATAAAAAAAAAAAATATATACAGACATACCACATTCAGACATTAAAGTGCGAGACTGAAATATAGAACATATATCAAAATATAGAAATATGGAACATATATCAAAAAAATAGAGGTAGTTGTGTTGTATATTTACATAGTCCTAGCGTAACCTTCTGACAGAGTAGTAGTAGCAGTGGGTGGTGCTGGGGGCGGGGGGGGGGGGGGGGGGGGGTTGGGGGTTAGGGTAGACAGGATCCTAGGTTCCTGGCGGGCTGGTGGGCTGTCAGTGATGGGAGAGTGGGTAGAGTGTTCAGCATCCTGATTGCTTGGTGGATGAAGCTACTTGCAAGTCTGGTGGTGCAGGAGCGGAGGCTCCTGTACCTCTTTCCAGAGGGCAGGAGGCTGAACAGTTCGTGTGCAGGGTGGGTTGTGTCCTTGACAATCATTAGTGCTTTGCGGGTGAGGCGGGTGGTGTAAATGTCCTGCAGGGAGGGGAGTGGTGCTCCAATGATCCTCTTAGCTGTGTTAACAATGCGCACACTGTGATGCAGCTGGACACGATGCTCTTGATGGTCCCTCTGTAGAATGTGGTCATGACGGGAGGCGTGGCACTTGCCTTCTTTAATTTGTGCAAGAAGTAGAGGCGCTGCTGGGCTTTCTTCGTCAGTGATACTGTGTTGGTGGTCCAGGAGAGGTCGTCGCTGATGTGCACCCCCAGGAATTTTGTGCTACTCACTCTCTCCACAGCATCTCCGTCGATGGACAGTGGTGGCAGTTGTTTGTGGTCTCTCTGAAAGTTGACAACAATCTCCTTGGTCTTGCTGACATTCAGCAGGAGGTTGTTGTCTTTGCACCATTTAGCCAGCAGGTCTACTTCTTCTCTGTAGTGAGCCTCATCGCCCTTAGTGATGAGGCCCACCAGTGTTGTGTTGTCCGCAAACTTCACCAGATGGTTGGAGCTGTGAGTGGTTGTACAGTCATGTGTTAGCAGTGTGAAGAGCAGGGGGCTGAGCACACACCCTTGCGGGGCCCCCGTGCTCAGGGTCAGAGTGCTTGAGGTGTTGTTCCCGACACACACTGCTTGTGGTCTCTGCAACAGGAAGTCCAGCAGCCAGTTGCAGAGGGAGGTGCTGAATCCTAGCTTGTCCAGTTTGCTGATGAGTTGTTGTGGTATTATGGTATTGAATGCTGAACTGAAGTCTATGAACAGCATTCTCACATATGAGTCTTTATTTTTATGGTGATAAACAACATATTTGATATCATGATTGCAGTGATAGTGAAAATGTGAATTTATACTTTGACTTTGTGACTACTGAAAATGATTCAGTTGAATATCAAATAATGAAAGTATTCTTGCCTTGACTGGTCGACAGCTTCCAAGTCTGACGATGATGAAAGTGAATCGGAGAATAAACCTAGCAAATCCAAAAAGAAGCCCCCTGCAAGTTCTGCCTCAATGTTTCAAACTGGAGGGGACAAAGACAAGAGTAAAGACAGGAGCAAAGAGAAAGACAAGAGCAAAGACAAGGACAAGAGCAAAGACAAGGACAATGACAAAAAGGGGAAGAAGAAGGGTAAGTGACCAGAACTAATTGTTTTTCTTTTTTGACACATTGTTCAAATGTATGATTTCTGAACTGCTACTTCAATAATGCTGGAACTGTAATGCCATTAGTTCAGATCAAAAATATCACAAAACGTCATGTAAGCTAAATCATGATGTAACAAAAATATTTAAGCAAGAAGCTGTGGTTTATGTTGACCTGTTGTTAGGCACAACATGAATAGGCCTATTGGAGTCAATCAATTAACACCTGTTCTTTCTCCTCAGCAAAAGCTGATGACAGTGATGATGAGGGCACCGAGACGACTAAAAAAACAAAGGGCAAAGGCAAAAAAAGCAGAAAGGTCATTCCACACTGCTCAGTTTCATTCATGCATTTGCAATTCATATTCTTCATCTATATCCATATGCAAATCTTTGTGAATGGAAAAAGTTGAATCAGAAATGTATCTTAAATGTGGTTTGGTGACGATGTGTTTCTCCCAACGCCTTTCAGGAGGAACGACCTCCATCGCCTGAAATAGAGTTTGATGACCTGGAAGAATTTGTTCTCCAGCCTGCTCCTGAAGGGGTCACTGTGAAATGCAAAGTCACGCGGGACAAAAGGGGAATGGACCGAGGCTTTTACCCCACATACTTTATACACCTGGACAATGAAAAGAAGGTGAAGAAGTGGTAGCTTTACCTTAGCATCAAAACATTAACTTAATGTTTTTTTCCAAATCTTATGAAACTAATGTATGTTTGCAGACTTTTTTGTTGGCTGGGAGGAAACGTAAGAAAAGCACAACCTCAAATTACTTGATATCAATAGATGCCACTGATTTGTCACGAGGAGGTGAAAATTTTGTGGGGAAGTTGAGGTAAATATTTAATGTTTTTTTTCATGCACATAAATGATAACAACTAAGCCTGTAATTAAATAAATACAACACAATACAATTTAAGTATTTCATGAAATGTAAAAGCATGTGTGTTCTCCTCTGAAGTTTTTTTACTTTTGTCATTTGTTGTAGTACAGTTGTGGTACAAACTATGGTGAACAATTCCTAACCCTCTATGTGATATAGGTCAAATCTTGTGGGCACCAAGTTCACTGTGTTTGATAACGGTCTTAATCCTGACCGAGCCCTCAGAGACATGTCCAATGCTCGGCAAGAGCTTGCAGCAATTATCTATGTGAGTACTTTAAGGTCAAGAAATCATTATTTTCAATTTCAATGAAAGGAGTCTGGATGCAAACTGCAAATCAAACCTCTTTATTTTATTTTTACTTTTTCATTTGGCAGGAGACTAATGTCCTGGGTTTCAAAGGCCCGAGAAAGATGACTGTGGTCATCCCTGGGATGAACGAGGACAGTGAGCGAGTGCCAATCCAGGCCCGCAATGTGAGTAACATGAAACTTGTCTCTGAATGCAATTTAACCCTCAATGGTACGGTGTTGTCTCCAGGCAACATAGCCTAATTTGGCTTGTTTAAACAAAATCAAACAACCATTTGATTGGATTATTCTTCAGCAGGGGTGGGAACTCCCGTACTATCCAATGCAACTGCAAGAAAGAAGTCACATGACTCACAGGCAGTGATTTTGCTTCCTCATTCAGGGACTGTGCAGGTGTCTTGCCATACCATATTTCCCCTTGCGAAAATTGCATTTCTCAGTACTTTTCTTCCAGTAAATCAAGAAAAAAATATGAGAATATATAATATAATAATAATATATAATATAATTAATATATAAGAAAGTAAAGATGTATTATCAACAACGTGTTATAGCATATCAATGTAGGGTGTTACAAAAAACTGCTTTGTTGTCCTGAGGCAACATTGAACCATAACGGACTCACATATGGCCATACCAAATATACTAAGTAGGGAAGCAAGTGCATTATATTTGTATATAAGTCAGTTTGACCCCTGTATGAAGGCCCCCATGGAAAGGCAATGCATTAGTGACCAAACCTGTGATGTACAGTGGATGGATGGATGGATGAGGGGCACCTGTATGTGTGAAGTGCATGAGTGTGCTTCCTGAAGTTTTACAGAATGTCATCACTATGGTTGAGTATGTGCCCTGACTACCATACCAACATCCATGGCTTTTTGGTGTTGCGGTTATGCATGAGTGTGCATCAGTACGCATACATGAGTACATGGGTGTACGTGCGCAAACTCATGGATGTGTGTGGGTGCTTGTGTGTGTATGTGTATACCTGAGAATGTTTGGGGAGATTTATGGAGTGTTTAACTATTAAATAACAGTGATTTTGAGGGTTTCATGATAATTTGTATGTTTTATATCTTCATATCTGTAAAATATAGATTTTTGAATTTTGATTAATGAGCTCCTATTACATATAAACAATGTCAAGTTATAAGCCATAGTAATTTCATTTGATTGGGTTAATTATTCATGTCAGTGCCTATGTGCTGTGAAATACTTTATCATGTTTATTTACATAACATGGACATGCATATAACAATTAGTCAAACTCACTGCCATGTGCCTGCTCCAGGACTATGATGGGCTACTGATGCGCTATCAGAACAGGCAGATGGACAACCTGATAGAGCTGCACAACAAGACTCCTGTTTGGAATGATGACACTGCGTCTTACGTACTCAACTTCAATGGTCGGGTCACGCAAGCTTCTGTGAAGAACTTTCAGATCGTCCACAGCAAAGACAGTAAGTTGCACTCTTTTGGAATACATACATATTTGTATTTTCTTTGGAAAACTTTTAATAAGAAAATGTCACAATTACTCATGAGTGCACACATAATTGCCAAATGGTCATCATCATGCACACTGATATTTTGTCTATGAGGACTCACAAGATCAATTGTATGAAACATCATGAACATACAATACAGTATGATTATCATGATGAGCGTTTTTTCATGTTTCAGGCAGTTACATTGTGATGCAGTTTGGAAGAGTGGCTGAGGACATCTTCACATTGGATTATAACTACCCCATGTGCGCTGTTCAAGCCTTTGCCATCGCTCTGTCCAGTTTTGATGGGAAACTGGCCTGTGAATAGACTTTGATTACAGTTTTTTTTTAGCCCAAACAAACTTAAAAGGACAAAAACAAGAATCACCCCATCTCAGATGATCAACTTCATGGAGTGTATGCACCTCCAGTATAAGGGCCATACTTTTCATTCATCTCATGAGGGCATATTGACTCTGATGATTAAGTGTCTTCCAGGCGTGTGGTACTGTAGCCTTCAACCGAATGGTTTAACATGAATTTGATCAACATTACTAATTGAGCCACCAGACTCATTATTATTTCACAGTATATTACCGTAGTCTTATGTCAGAGCATATTAGTCTTAATACAATCTTCCAGATTATAGTAGAATCTGATTTACACAATTGTTGCCCTAAAACACAGTGATAATATTGGTGTACATGTGCAATCATGTACTATTTCTTTACCTCTTCAACAACTTTGTGCTGTGGTTTCTATTCAAGTAATTTTTCACTGAAAAAAAAAAAAAAAACGATTTATGATATTAGTGTAGGATAACCTTGTATACTCCAAATGTAGTGTTCATTAGCATTAGTAATTGACAGCAACAATTTGAGTGGGAATTGTTACTTTGTCTTGTTTCAACATGCCTTTACTTTATTTTGCTTTAGCCTTCTTTTCATGGTGACTTACTGTGTAATTTGACAGTTGCTCATTTCTCCCAGTGAAGTCTACAGTAGGCTACAGCTGGGTCTACGGGACAAGGTTTAACGTGTTTTGATGTATTTTTATGTGTCACATTGGATGTGTCTTGTTTTGAATTATTAAAGACGTGAAATATAAAATAGCCCATGCATAGAAACAATGGACTAACAAAATATGTAGGCTGTCGTAAAAGGCTACTGTCAGATGGAATGGAAGCAGCCTGCTTTATCTGAACAGTCACTCCAGTGACATCCAGTTTTGTTAAGTCTGCATTAGGCTAGGCTACTGTAAAATGCCATGCCCAGAAGATGGCGTTGTCTCTCTGACTGAGAATGTAACGCGAGGGCAGGTCTCACCAGTCTTGACTTATATTGGCAGTGAGATAGAAACTTGTATTACACGTGATGTGGACACGACACGTAGCGATAGTAAAAATAACGAGTCAGTTCTAGAAACCATATTATGAAAGGAGACATTTTACAAGTCATAGGGAAAAAATGATTTGTGCGGAAACCTTATTCTGCACCGCTCCACTTAAATAAGAGTTGTCTTGCATTGTTTCCACTTTGCTATCCACTGGATGTCAGCTAAGTCATGGATTTCCCCCCTGTTCGACCACTTTATAGGAGAAAACTTTGGTTAAAAAGTTGATTAAACCATGGGTGACTTCGTAGGCCAGTCTCCAAACAACGAATTGGGGGAGGGGATTCAGAAAAAGTATCAGCCCACAACTTTACTGACTGACGCTTGCCCATGGCTCCACCTTGCGCATTTTTTCTTCGTTTTTCAGTGGCGTGCGTTGATTTCATACCAAAGCCATACTTTGAATTCCACCCTTACTGTCAAACCAGAACAAATATTTCTCCAAAAACAAGGCACTGCTCAAGTGAATGCACAAATCATTCAAGACTTTGCCACAATCGTCAGAGGTGATATCGGTCAAAGGTACGTGTTTTAAAAACTAATTCATTCCTTTGTTTCTACGGCTTTGTGGGATCGGGCGCAGTTGTATGGAAGTTTTCAAATCTTTGCCATATTTGAGATTTTTCCCTTCTACTTCCTGTGACGGGAACAAAACAAACCTACAAGGATTTTCATGAGCACTTTGTATGATAGGAATTTTGTTTATAGATATCATCGTAGAACTTGAACACAACACAGCCCACTTTGTGACACAGCATCTCACCGAGCAGTTTTCTATCGCCGTAACTTGTAACGTTACATTTTGTCGGACCTTTCCTGCTGTAGCCTAACAGATCTTCTAAGGGTAGTCTAAATGCTTCAGACGTGTAGGCTTATCCACGGGAGTGTCTTAGGAAGTTTTTAAATGTTGCCGTTGTTCCCTAATCAGTCATTGTTTAAGATACTTCACCAACTTTGTCTTAATAAAAAAAAAGATTTCGTTATTCGCTAGAAAGCTTTCCATACACGGAGAGCACGGTCAGAATTACTGATTTCGACACAGTAGCCTACCCTACATCACCTTATATTTAGCCTACCTAGGTAGGCCTATCTTTGAATGTGGTATTCAACAATGACGAGATTCTTGTCATTCTTATGAACTTCTAGTCGCGAAGATGGTATTCGGGAATGTCATTCAACAATTCTCTGTGTTGTTTGCAGAAATCGTAGATGCCGAAACGATAGGCCAACACATAATCATAGTAAAACTGAGGTCCTCAAACTACAGTTAGAAATGTTTTGCTCGATGTAAAGGATAGGGCCTATGAGGGGGCTATCACACGAGATAGGCCTAGCCTAAGTGTTTTGCAGCTTAATAGTTTTCAATGAAAACAAATCAGATGACGGTGCGTGAAATGTACCCAAGTGAACAAAGTGAGGTGAAGTAGGCTATATCCAGTTGTAAAAAAATAACGGTAGGCTATTTATTTACCTTTTGCATGGTGGGTAAGGTCTGAATAGCCTAATTTTCCACATTAACTAAAATGTCAGAATGCTATAAAATGCTGATAAAATATGTAGGATTAGGCTTATTATCTTGAAAATAGATGCAAACACTCACTTTTCTTGAAACATTGAAGAATAATTTTGGAAGATTTTGAAATCTTTAGATAGATAGATACTTTATTGATCCCCAAGGGGAAATTCAACTATAATATTAGTATCAACTTTATAGGCCTACTGTAATATAGCATTTACAAACAAGTACCAGTCAGGATACATAATATAAAACGGAGTAATGGATAGTCTAAAAACGGAGTAATTGTATTGCTACAATGTCACATGGTGTCAGAAATCAGAAGAATTGTGTGCAGTCCATCTCCATTGTCATGCCTATAAAGCAATATTCAGTGCATCCAAAAATAACTGCCTTTTTGAGATCTATTGATGTTTATCTGACACAGTTTGTTTCACATCACACATATTACAGTGTAACAGTTACGCTCATAACATTTTTTGTGACACTACAGTGTTCTACTTTCATCATTTCAAATGAAATCTCAGCAACTTTAACTTTCACAGTTGTCAATGTAAAGGAGGCTGTTTTGTAATTTGTAGCCTATTTTAATATTTGCCTTATTACACTCATTTAGTTTTGCATTTGGTTAATAGATTGTAATAATCAATGTACTGATGTGATATAAACTATGTTAAGTGGGTATTGTCAATTTAGCCTAATGTCAAATGTGATTTTGTTGATCTTGAGTTCTGTTTATCTCTACTGTCCTGACATCACCTCAATTAAATCCCTATGTAGGCCTATGTCATACAGACTCAGGGGTTAAATTATATTTCTGAAGAGCTCCTCTTGAGGATATTAAAACAGCACTGGCTTTATAGACTTAGTGCACTTAGTGATTGATCAGTAGTTCCCAAGAAAAATGGCATGCACACTATAGTTACCGTAGGTGCATGCCGTAGGTTTGTGCTGTGTGTGTGTGTGTGTGTGTGTGTGTTGTCTAAAACAGAAATATGCCCTTGCCTTGTGTCAGGTACAGGTATGTCTCTTTTTCCAGACTCTTAAATTGTGTTCTTCCAGTCTGGTTGGGATATGGATGATCTTATTTCCCCGGCCTTCTCTCAGCCTGTGGCACTGCTTTTTCATTTGCTTTTGGGACATATGTGTGTCTGATTCCCAGCACATGCACCTAGTGTACCAAATTCCATCAGAAAGAAATACTTGCAAATATTTCCATACCAGTGTTTTTCTTTGTGTATTACATGGGGCGCTTTATATGGAATCTGCACTACTTAGGAAACCTTATGGCATGATATCTGTGGCATGCTTTGAGCACAACACAAGGACCTTTTACTGATGTGTGACTGAAATCAGACCATGGTTCATGTGTTGCTTTGTATATCAAACCATTATGTGAATGACTTATTGTAAGCTATCCCATACTGAGATTTAAATTTTCCAAACCCTTTGGGAGATGGAAGTGCTACTCCCTGTGTTCAGTCATTTGGGCTTGACACATTACATTACATTTGCCTTGCACTACAGTGATGATGGTGTAAAATATAAAGGACAATGCATAATCCTTGTAATATATACTTTTCTATCTGATCATTTATGAATGTAGCCAATTTATGCCTATGTTGTGCACATGACCAATCACTGGTGTGGTAATAAGGTGTGATGTCAGCCAAATAGACTTTGCCATTGCACTATTCTTCTCATATGAGCCAGTATCACATATGTTCTTCAGCTTAGCAGGACTTGAATAATTTGAAGACAGTTGAAAGTAACTATCTCATGGCTGTTGATGAGACAATTTCTGAACTATGCCAGTGATGTTACTGACGTTAAGCATAAAAGATCCATGAGGAATGGTGGTGAAGGCACACTGTACAGCCGACAGAACTTAAATGGTTCCTCCACAAAAAAAAAAGAAAAGGAAAAAAAAATCTTGCAGATGAGGCTCTACATCTGTGTCCATTTCCTGCATGTGTAATCAGACAGGAAGTGAGAGGAAGTTGTTGGAGAGTGGAGATACTGTTTGGCCCCTTGTGTGTAGTTAATCATGGGAGAGTATGAGCAGAAGAGGCTCCAAGTCAGAATGTCTCCTAAATCCACTCAAATGATGGCTTTGAGAACTGGGAAAATCAAGGACTTTCAGGAGTCAGGAGCAGTGAGATGAACTGAGGTTAAAGTGGTGATATAGAGGAGTTCCATGACCAAATTGATACATGATACATATTATATCACATTGTGTATATTGGCCTGGTACAGTATTTAAACAGTTTTATCATATATAAATCTAAATGTAAATAGTGGCTCAATTTTGAGTTGTTTAGTATTATTTTTTAAAAGATTGAAGCACTCAGTGTACTATGAAATAATGTACTATGACATGATGCTAATGTGCCATGACCATCACAACAAAGAAAGACAGCTCAGTTTGATGCTTTCCTTATGAATGCACAGATTATTCTCAACAGCCCTACATATAATTTCAAAACTGGGTTGTGCTAGACTCAGATTGTGGGCTGTACTTCTTCCCTCTCTGAAGTCAGACTTGTTTTTCTGGTCCTTGGTTGGGTGGAGGAGGCTGCAGCAGGTGATACCTAAGTCATTAGATTTTGTTGTTTCAAATGAAAGAGCAATATGCAAATAAGACATTGGTTTCATTTAGATAAGGAAGACTTCCCACCTTCTCTTCAGAGACCATTAAGAAAGCATTCAATTGAGTTTTGTTTTAGTATCACTGGCTACATTTACAGTTTCGAGCTCAGTATCTGATCAGTACATTTTAACAGTCATTTAGTATATTGTTTATTTGGAATAATTTATGTTGTAATGCATGAAGTGACATTAATTCATCATATCCAGCAGCCATGTAAAATGTCTACTTATGTACAATCCGAATCATTTGTAGCCTGTATTATAGCGCAGTTTGTATATGGTAACATTATGCGTCATGCTGTTTTCTCAAATACACAGCATTTCTCAAATACACAGGTTAGCTGGTTAAGTGTTTTCCTCAGGCTAAATTATAATGCAGTAAAACCGGTGTCAGGAGGCCATTCTGGCCCGTTTGGTCTTCTAGCCCAACGGGCCCATCAGACAAGGCAGTCCTGCTCTGCCGGGCCTTAAAATGTCTTCCTTATCTGTAATCTGACCGGAGAGAACAGCTGCTCCTTGAATGCTGGTCCTGTTGTTCTTTGTGAGAGGGCATATGCTTGTGTGTGTCTCTCTCTCTGTGTGTGTGTGTGTGTGTGTGTGCGTGTGTGTTAAGGTCAGGCAGTGGGTGTGTATAGTTGAAGGCTTGCTCTCTGCTGACAGGTGTTACCGCTTCTACGAACATAAAGGGAAAAAAGCCTCAAAAAGTGGTGTTCCTTTTGCCTTACATCAACTCATGGTCTGTATTTTGGATCAACACAAAGTGTAATTTTCAGTTGTGTAGGATACTATATATTACAAATCACACATATTATACAGCTATATATTATGGTCATCTATAGTGTTGAGTCTCTAATGAAGGAGCTAAAACTTTGTGCCACTAATTACTTCAGAACATCAAAGTTAAGCAGAACTATGGTACAATGCACAAAACTACAGTGGTTAAAGTGTCAAGTTATTTGGACATATTCATCTACAAATTAAGCTGTGAAAATTCTAGTGTAAAATAAAAAAAAGTAAAGCATGTTAACATTATTTTGTAAAGATGTTTTTTATGCTTTTAATGCAACGTTTGAAAATAACGAAAAAAGAAGTAAGTGCTTTGAATGTTTTAGCAAAGATTCTGTCAGCCGGATAGCTGGGAGCTTATCTTCCTCACAGAGGTCAAAAGCTTAACTTCAGGATCGCCCAGCCTTAATTTGTGAATGTGGACTGGATCTTGCTCACAGATGTTGGTGTGCGGTTGACCTGCAGGTCAATGTTTACTTCTCACTTAGAGGGTAGCTCAGGCCAATTTGGACTTGTTCAAACAGGCTCGCTCCTTTTGTTTGGTGTTTTCTTCAATTGTGAACCAAGACTCTCTTCTCTGGCCAGTGGTGGTTAAATGTAATTGCTTTGGTTTCAGAGGTTAAATAGGTTTTTGTCATGGCTAAATACAGAATATTCAGTAAAATGCTTGGAATGGCGAGGACATGTTTAATACTTTTTATATCAGAAGTGAAAAAGTGTAATTAGTGCATTACAATGCCTTAACTGACATTGTCGTATTACGCGCAGACACAATACATTCAAACACTGAAATTCTTGCCCAAGTAGGAAGACTTATTACAATGTGGAGAACCCTTCTTTTTCTTTTTCCATCTTAAAAGTAGTCTACTTATGATGTGGAAATTCTTAATGCTATAACTCATTCAATTTTATGAAGATTTATTAGCTACTTGACTCTTGGTGCAAACCGCTCTATGAGCATTTCAGGCTGTGCTCTGGTAAGCTAATATAAAAACAAGTCATGATTTGGCCCTTCCAGTGACGGCTCTTTATGAAAACAGCTATTCTTTTATTTTTTCTTCTGAGCCAAAGGGAAAAATTCTGTTAGGAAATTCTAAACTCTTTTTCTGGGGGGAAAGTCGGGGCTGCGGGATAAAATGGAAACGATTTTCATTGTTTGCTCTCTTGCTTTGCGGGCATTGGGCTATGGCCAATGTCTCTTATGTTCTTTTTGCTCCCTGTCACAACTGTTTAAGGACTACGCCGTGATTTTTTTTTCCTGCTCTCCCCCTCTCTCTTTCTTTAAGCATAGATGGTTTAAGAGTTTAGTGTTTCTCTTAGCTTGCAGAACTGGACAGGACCGAAGCCTCCAGACACGTTCGTCTCTTCGGGGAGAGATCCTTGAGTTTTCTGGGCCCTTGTGGTCACCTAAATTGGTCAGACGAGCCACACACCCCCTTCCTCCTCTCACTCACGCCCCTCGTGACTCCTTTAGTCTCCTGTCCTTTTTTGGACAGGGCTGTTCATAAGCTGAGAGAGAGAGGGAGAGAGAGGGAGGAGAGAGAGAGAGAGGGAGGGGTGCGAGGGTGACACAGGGGAGCTCCCAGGGGGTTGGGGGGGGGGGGGGTCGCAGAGGGAGGAGAGGGGAGGTTTGTAGCTCTATGGCGCTGTTGCTTTCTTAATAAGGGCATGTCTGGAATTTCAGACGCGCTCCCCAACACTGTTGATCCATGCCGATGCCTCTCCAGCAAATATCAGAGTTTAACGCTCGGCCATAATCTTATACCAACTTTGAGATGGCAGTCTTATAGATGGCAGTCTTTTGCTACGTTCCCTAAAGCCAGTTAGTGTGGGGTTATTTGTTTTCTATCCCTTTTATCTTGTAAGAGTTCGTTTTTTATCTGTACTGCAAAACTGGAAAATAAATGACACAGTGGAAGCTTAATAGCCGTCCCTAAATTACTACCGTAACTCAAATGCAGTGTATCTTCATCAGTTGTACTGTTGTAGAAATGTATTTTGAAGAATCTCAGTTAACCTCATTAACAGAGTAGCACTGTTCAGAGTAGGTAAGTACTGCATCTGAGAGCATTTGAAGAACTGTTGAGTTCATTCATTTTCATCTCTTTCTTCTTGTCGTCTTTATTTTCCTGGTTGTTGAATGCAACACACAATAAATTATGTTGCGGTGAAGTCTTGTGTGCCCTAACTCTCAATGGCAGCATGTACTCATTTCTGTTTGTTCGTTTCCTCAAGAATCAGCGAAAAATGTTAACCCCCGAAGCCCTATTTTTTTCCCCCGTCTCCCGAGCAATGTAGATTTGGAGGACATGGCTCCAGAAATGTACAGCCCCTTTAAAAAGATGCCTCGGCAGCAGGAACGCCACAATGGGATGAAATCAAACAACCACAAAAATCCTCTGCGGCATGGGCTTATTAACGTCCTCTGTAAACTCCATTTCATTTCAAGATATTTTGGATTTGTTTTACATGTGGCCCCAATCACGGAGGAAAACTACAGCAAGGGCTTAAGAATTTGCAATTTCCTCAAGAGAAAAGAGTTACTAACAGGTTAGAGTTTAGGGGGAAATTGTATTGCATGCACTGGTGAGGAGAGATGGCACAGCAGACGGGTGAAACCGGGCGCGCTCATGGCCCTGGTATGAGGTGTGGATGTGGTGGTGTGTTGTCATAATTGTGATCCTGTCGCTGAATCTCTCACAAAATACTGAACGTCATATCTGTGACATTTTAACCAACTCGAGATCTGTGGAGGGAGGATAACTGTCAATAAAGTGCTGCATCATCCCGGGTTATTGTGCTCATCCTCAGAGTCTTTTGTTGACCTTCCAGGACTGTCTGGTGGATATTTATGAGTGCCTCATGGTCGGTGCATTTGCCCATGATGGCTTAGACGGTTCCCCAATGCCAAAGCTATTTATACCAGCTCATCTCGTGAAAGCCGTAAAGCATTGCCAGTGAATCTGATATCTTACCACCTGAATTGCAGTTGACATCAGGAGTCTTAAAAATTTGTCACCTTGCTTGGCAGGCCTGGCCAAGCTTGTTGTGCCTGTCCAGACAGACTTTTTTTGGTTGTTTGTTGTTTCCTCTCCTGGTCTCCCCTTTCTATAGTTGCATAAGCAGATGTGCTGCAGACTGATGTGCATCACTTGTGCCAGTGATCCTGGGGTTGAGGTGGTGGTAATGATTGTTTATTTAAGGCAGGCTTAGGTAATCTTCAGCTCATGACAGCACCAACCACCTGAAATGATATGTAGAGTCTAGATGGTCATTTTATACTCAGCAGATTTGACCTTCTTGTCAGTTTAAATGTTTTTAGTTTACCAGTTATATACTCAGCAGCTTTGATATGCTCAGGTGATTATTACCATGCAAGACGAGTGGTATTGACAGTAGGATTCTCTTTCTTTTCTCTCTCTTCCTTCTGTCTGTCCTTTCCTCTGACACTCTTTGTGTCTGTTTGGTTGTCTCCTCCTGTCTCTCTCTCTGTGTCATCTCTCTCTCCATCTCTCTCTGTCTGCTCCAGCAGTCCTGAGTGCGGGGCTCTCGGTTGGGCCCAGGGGGAGCCGCCACCATTGCATCCAACGAGTGGAGCGCCAACGGCAGCCCAGAGGAGGGCCGCGAGGATGGGGCTGATGGGCTGGACAAGGCGGGCATGGACGGGGACGCCGAGGGCGTGTGGAGCCCCGACATCGAGCAGAGCTTCCAGGAGGCGCTCGCCATCTACCCTCCCTGTGGACGCCGGAAAATCATCCTCTCCGACGAGGGAAAGATGTATGGTGAGTAACCCACTGAAGGGAAGTGCAAACAGCTGCTTGGCCCAACACAACATGAGAAGTGGTCTGCAGAGATGGTACTATATATTCCAACTATTAAACAAAAATGTGTGTTATGTTATTTATTTATATTAGAGTCTTGTATTCATCATCACAAGACTTCATTGTTCACTTGTGCTTATACAGTACGTCTGTGGACTGTGGATAGTAATGCAGTATGTCTGTGGACTCAGAATGTCCACTGATATTAAAGCGATGGTTCGGAGTAATTTCACCCTAGGGTCCTTTGCACCATGACCCCGAGCCAAACACCCTCCCAGAACCTTTTTCCCCTTGGTCGAACCCTGGTCGAGTAGCGCTGTCAGAAACTAATGACGTTCTGCAGTCGTGATGGAACCAACTTTTATCTTGTAAATTACCCCACTAATAATGCCCTGAATGGTACGAAACTTCTGCAGTAGTACAACTATGACCTTTAGTCCAATAACGAGGCATTAGAAAGTTTGTAAGTGCAACAGGAGTTTATTTAAATAAGACTTGCCTGATTATCCGCTACTATACCGCTGCGTCGAAGTTTCTTCCGTGATTTGGGAAAAGCCCGTAAAAGTCCAGACCCATTCGTGCTGAACCCATTCTATCTCCCGCCTGTTGCTGCATAGCGCAACATTGACTCTCCCGCTGGTTGCTGCGTAGCGCAGCATGCTTTTTATTTCATGTTTCTAGGTGTGAAGAGTCTTAGATAGTAAGGTTTTGGTAGACGTTGACAATTCTTAGTATTTTTTCAGAAAACCCTCAGGAAATAAGGTTATTTCGTCTAGAATGCCATAGGATTCTATAGGTGTTTTTAGCAGGCATTTCAGGAGTAAATGGGTTAATGCAGTTTGTCTGTGGACTGGGAGAGTACACTCATGGTAATGCAGTAGGTCTGTTGCCTGGGCAGTGAAAAGCTCTGACTCATTCCCCCAGTGGGGGGTCTGTAAGCAGGCCCTTTTCCCATTATTGGACAGTCACTGCTGTGTCACTGTTAATGATTCAACACCTCTGTGCCAGTTACAGCCTCTTAAATCCCCGAATGCAAGACATTCAAGCCAACGCTGCCAGGCCAATGGACAGATGGAGTTTTGGATGCCATACTGTATAGCTGGTGATTCAGTGTCAGTGGTGAATCCGAGGTGGTGGCTCTGCTTAACTCTAGCGGCGTGGTAGTCTTTGCAGTGGCTCCTGTTCCTCTGTCTACTCTTATCTGTCCTAAACGGTGATTGTGGCAGCAGAGGTGTGATAGTGTGTGTGTGTGTGTGTGTGTGTGTGTGTGTGTGTGTGTGTGTGTAATTGTTTGGGTGGAGGTCATGGACGTTTGTGTGAATTTGGAGTTTGCGTGGGGGTGGGGGTCGTGAGAGTTTGCGTTCAAGAGCTTTGTTGGGGCTGAAAGGAGTTATATTTTGACCCCCCTTGTCTCCAGCTCTAGAAAAGTTCTTTGGACGGCGGCCCAGATTCCGATCATTCTCCCCACTTGCTAGCGAGAGGGGACGGGCATTCCAGAGCAACGTGGGCCTGGGTCTGGGCCCGGCCGTGGCCCGCGCGATCTGAACCGCCGTGACAGGATACATAATCCTGACGCGACAGAAGGGGAAGGTTTGTTTCAACGGCCAAGCATTTTCTCCTTTTGTGGTAGTGCTGGCTGACGAGGCCGACCTCTCCTCTGCGCCCCCCCCCCCCCCCCCCCCCCCCCCTGTCTCCCTGCTCCACCACCCCACACCCTCCCTGTGTCTCCCTGGTCCACCACCCCCCACCCTCCCTGTGTCTCCTGGTCAGACTATCCCCTTTCGCTTGTCATACTCGCCACTACCACGCATATGCGTCTCTCTCTCTCTCTCTCTCTCTCTCTCTCTCTCTCTCTCTCTCTCTCTCTCTCTCTCTCTCTCTCTCTCGCTCTCTCTCTCTCTCTCTCTGTCTCTCTCTGTCAATCTCTCTAACCCCCTCCCTCTCGCTTTCTGTACCACTCTCTCACCTTCTATTTCTCTGCCTCTTTTTCTCTTTCTCTGCTTATCTTTCTCTCTCTCTCTCTAACCCCCTCCCTCTCTCCTCTCTCTCTCCCTCCCTCTCTCTCTCTCTCTCTCTGCCAGTCCGACCTCAGCCCCAGCTGAGTGGTGTATGTCACCCCCCCCCGGCCCCCATGATGTAAGGATCCAAATCGGGCCGCTGCGTTACCCAACGAGTGCCCCCTGCTTAGTGTGCTCAAGTTCAGATGGCTCACTCAGGGCACGCTAGGGTCCAGACTGGAGAAGAAAACACCCGCATCTGGACAAAACATGTGAAAGCATAATAAACCCACTCAACTTTTTATTTTATTTGTCATGTTTCCGTCTTTGCTAGATCAATGCTCCCAGATCTGCTCAGTCAACACACATACACACACAGATTGATTGCTGGGAATGCAGTAACTTTACACAGTCGGTCATTAGGCTCAGTGAATACTTAATGCTATTAAAAGCCCAACTGGAAAAAATATGTTGCTATTAAGACATTTTATTTTGTGTTCTCTGATTCTCATTGACTATGCTCAAAACTAATTTTCCATCATGGTCTACTGATCAACGATCTCTCAATATGGGAGAAACAAAGATCAGTAGTGTAGTAATTGCAATATTTTTCAGCACAACACTGGATCAATACAACGGCACCCAGTTTTGCCATTTTCTATTATTTGATTGATTAATGACTTTGGTACATATGTTCACTGTGGTAACATTGGTGCTGAAGTTCAGAATAAGGTACAAGACCTACATGTAGTTCTTGAGTATAACATAGTGTCATAGCCCATGTATCATGATAGCAACATATTGTGCACTCTGTGGCATTTCCCACCCCACTGAACACAGACTCGCTAAAGTGCCAACAGCGCTGTGCGCGTGTGAGCTGTGGTGGTCCTTGTTCTCTATGTTATTGTGCTTACCCGAGCGTTGCTGATGTCTTTAAACATGTGACACAGCTTGTGAGTAGACAGACTAGCCTAAGCCCAGGCTGAGCCTGAGTGAATGGTGGAGTGTGTGAATGGGTCGTCGTTGTGGCGTTTCTGTTGTGATTAAGCCCATAGGAGAGAGAAAGAGTGTTGAGCTAAGAACCC
Source organism: Alosa sapidissima (assembly GCF_018492685.1). Taxonomy (NCBI): domain Eukaryota; kingdom Metazoa; phylum Chordata; class Actinopteri; order Clupeiformes; family Clupeidae; genus Alosa; species Alosa sapidissima. The sequence goes on from NC_055963.1 coordinate 26,049,760, forward strand.
ATCCCTCGTGGTGATCATAATGACCACGGATCTCCTGCTGGGCCGTAATAGGAAGCAGAAGATGTAATTGAGTCACCCCTATGTTTGCTGCATGAAAGTTCATTTAACGACTCCGTTCCCAGATCTCACCCAGCAACCCGACTGCGCTAATGAGACTTGTATACCGTCCTGCAGCTATGATGTGTTGCCAGGTTGTTTTGTCGGGAATAAATTGACAAGCAACGTGGGTTTTTTCTGTTTGTTTGTTTGTTTGTTTAAGTCAATTTATGGCAAGTCTTAACGGCGGAGAGCGTCTTATTTTGGTTAGTCTTGCTTCGGCCGTGTCCTTTCTGTCTGACTCCTCTATTTTGAGTCGGATGACTTGGCCCACTCACAAACAGAAATGAGAATAGGCTCTGGTATGAAGGTATGACATCACCCTCAGCTGCACAGCTCTTACCAGAAGCGCTGCTCACTCGCCGCGTGGGCTGTATTTCAACGAGGGCTTCTCCCAGGAGAGATCTACTTTCTCTCTCGCTCTTCTCTTCCTCACTCTCTCTCCTCTCTCTCTCTCACTCTTCCTTTCTTTCTCTGTATGTTTTATTAAGCTGCTGGAGATACACATGGTGCTGGATCTGGGAAATCTGTGACACAGAATCTTAAGAGCTTGCGCAGAGGTAGCCCTGGGGCCAGAGGAGTTAAAGGAAAATTCCGGTTTTTAGCACTTTAAGGCCCTTTTCTGGTTTGTTTTGGATGAACTAGAGTGGTGGACACTGAAATTTTGACGATTGGTCCTGTCTCGACTTTTCTGACTCGTTTTGAATCGCCTTTGACTGGTCAGGGTGGCTGGCAATGGGCATACTGTAGTAGGCTACATGTCCTAAAACAACCCTTAACGTTCATTTTCAAAACTGTGCAACTCACCGAGTGGTTAGTGGTGTTCGTTGATGTTCCAAAACAAGTAGCGTAGCGAAATACAGTTTCTGTCGTCTTTTATTTGGCATTTTGTAAAATCCCATAGATTTCTGTTGGAAGACTCATTGCACGTTGATATTACTGCGCCACCGTCTATGCTTCAGGCTCAAATATTGAGCGGAAGTTTATACGCGGTTGTGAGTTGTCTTGAAAAAACAGCAAATAACTGGATTGAAATCATACATTGCGCCGATATATTTGTTTTTAATAATCAATGAACACCACTAACCACTCGGTGAGTTGTACAGTTTTGAAAACGAACGTTAAGGGTTGTTTTAGGACATGTTTGAGTAGCCTCAAGTAGTCTTGAGAAGTCAAAGGCGATTCAAAACGAGTCAGAAAAGTCGAGACAGGACCAATCGTCAAAATTTCGGTGTCCACCACTCTAGTTCATCCAAAACAAACCAGAAAAGGGCCTTAAAGTGCTAAAAACTGGAATTTTCCTTTAACATTTGACCTCTTTCTAAAAGGTCAAGCGTAGGTAATGGCCAAATCTCCACTATTCCTCTCTCTCTTTCTCTCTCTCTCTCTCTCTCTCTCTCTCTCTCTCTCTCTCTCTCTCTCTCTCTCTCTCCAGTCAGGTATATGCCTCAAATCAATGCAGTCCTTAACACAAGCAGGAAAAACAAGCCTCAACATGTTCAACTAACACGTTTAACCCACATTGATTGGGTCTTGCAGGTGTGGAGAGATGGTGTGGTTGAAAAACAGATTACAATTCACATACAAACACACACTCATATATATACTGTATGAACACACACACACACACACACACACACACACACACACACACACACACACACACACACAGTTTTACATTAATGAGGAAGTTTGTCTTCAGAATTGAAAGGTTTTGATTTTCTTTTCCCAACTGGTTTTGTTCTTATCAACCATCTTTAGTTGTGCCTGTTGGTACTGTCTGACAGGATAAGCATGTTTTTTTGGAAACGAGTATGGGGTTGTGAAATCCTTTCACTCCCTCCTTGGCTTGCTTTCTGTCTATAAATCAATAAATCTCCCTCCCTATATGTTTGTTTTAGAACTTGGTTTTCGCACAAGAAAAGGTGTGGGGGTACAAAGGTTTTAAAAGTATATCTGGACTTCATAGTTTTCTTTTGTAAGGTGAGCCTGGTCATTCTACTCAGCATTCAGTCATAACTTAAAAAGGGTAGTCACTGTTAGCTTGAATGATGGAAACATTTTCACTTTTTACTGGTTATACTGAGTGTAGGCAACAAGTTGTTGTGATGATGTTGTTTCATGAAATTAGGATAGTTTGGATCTCTGCCACATAGCCTGCTTTTGTTTGGCTGAATGCTTTCTGCTCATATACTGTATCGGCCATAATAGGAAACCCCTGGGGCAATCTTTTCCTCCTTTAAGGTGTGGGTGGCGAAGCCATTAAAGTGCAGGTGTAAGCCACGTCTCTCTCTCTGTCTTTCTTTCTTTCTCTCTCTCTCTCTCCCTCCCTCCCTATCTCTCTCCTCTTCTCTCTCTCACACACACACACATGCGCGTGCATGCACACACACACACACAGAAAATGGTCGGCAGATGCTAATCCCAACCATTTTTAGCGTTGACGTGAGCATATTGATGCAAAAGTCAGATGACTGTCCTCAGGAAACTTCTTTTACAAGCCGGGGAGCAAACATTAACAGCACGCCCAGCTTTCAATTTAACCTGAGGGGACGGATTACCAGTAGGAGTGGGGGGTAGGGGGTTCTGCTTTGGCATCAGAGAACTATATCCATCCTTTAATTAGGGCCCGAACGCCGGAGTCAAGCAAGAATAAGAGTCGTTATAATTTGTCTCCATTCTGCAGTAGGGTGGCCCTTATCAAGTCCAAGTTTTTTTTTGTGCAAAATGTTTGTGTCTTAACCTCTTAGGTTATAGAAATATGCAAACATTTTGACAAAAAAAATATATTTAGAGGTAGCTCAATCATGTGGAAGATTGCCTATGTTAAGCTGTGCTGCGTTATTGTGATATGCAAGTAATATTAAAAGTTGCTGCAAATGAACTACATTTTATTGAAATCAGAGCAACACTGACATGACAACAATGACAACAATCTCAAAAAAAGCATGTTTTCAACAATCCCTTATTTCTGATGCTCAGCAGCCAGTGTTGACTTTTTGCAGTCTGGATAGATCTGTCAGTGACCTTCCATTCTAATAGATGGCAGATTTGATCCAACTAATTCTGGTATGGTGGAACCAATCAAATAAACTTCACTTCTTGTTTTTGCCATGATTTTGCTGAGCAAAGCTGAGCAAGGAATGGTGAAGGTGCGTTTTTTCTCATACAGTTTTGTGGCAAATATTTGGGGTTCAGTGGATACAATTGTTTGAATGTTTTAATGAAGGCCAAAAAATGTGCTCTAAACCCAAACAATAACCAAGGTGATCATCAATAGAAATATGTATTGATTCCACCAGGAAAGGTAAATCTGCTAAACCGAGTCATGGATGGATTAATTTGGATTTAGGCTCTACAATAAGTAAACTGAGATATGTATCTAAAATATGTATCTAAAATACATATTTAGGAATATATGGTGCATTAGATGCTTTTATGGAGATTGTTTTGGAATTTTACTAGCCAGTTACAATACCAATTCAAATGAGCTGTTTTTATGAAAATCATCAAACAGAAAATCAACTCAAAGTTTAAAGCTATTGAGCTACCAGTAATTATTATGTTACTGCCATCAAAATTGGCATGCTGTATTTTCTTATATAAAGGAACAATTTGAAGGGTTAAGAGCATGACAATTGGAGACTATAAAAATAAGGAGCACCCTATTCTGCAGTGCATTGCCTTTTTTGAGGTGGTTCCCATGGGCGAAAACTCATGAAATTTGACATGCCCAACAGGTGTGAAATAATTCACTCGCGGACAAAGGCTTGGCCCCGGGGGTGGCTCAGGGACTCCCTAGCGCCCCCTTATGTCATTGAGTCTCGTGCTCATGTCAAAATTGGTATACATGATGTTGAGATGTTTGTGATTTTAAATTAAGAAGCTTTTTTTGATATGTTGTAATGTGCTGAAATAGCAATATGATGAATTTGCATACCTCGCCACATAAACAGGAAATGTGCCATGCATTGCTTGACATGGCTCAAACCTCACAGGTTATTAATTGTTATGGTTATGTTGATATTCACATGCCCATAATGCATATTTACCACAGCGCCACCATCTGGCAACAGATAGAATGGCTATTACAGTCGTAGCACAGGATCAATATTGACACACATGGAGGACATTATGTCAAGATGTTGTTGATGATAAATAGTAAAGGGATTGTTGATTTGTTGAAATGTGTTGAAATGGTGGCGCAATTAATTTAAATATTTTGCTGAATAAACACAAAGTGGGTCATAAAGTCACAAAGCATTGGCTGATTTGGCTGCAACTTGTGAGTGCATGTTGAATTCCGAAATGTCATGGATCGCAGGTGCTTGGGCCCAGCATTGCCTCTTGTGGCTATATTCTTGATTGTCATTTATGAGTATTCATAGTAGGGAAAAAATGGATTTTGGAGAGCGTTGTTGCCACCTCATTCAGACTCAGAGCGAGGTTTTAGTGGTATGATTAGCTCTTAACACATCTACAAATACTCATATGGGCCTCGTGCGACTATTCTCGTTTCGAGTCTTTCTGGTCAGTTCTGTTTCCAGGCCTCGGCGAGAAGTGTGTCTTCCGTTTTGGAGAAGGACAAGCTGAGTACAAGGGCAAGGCCCAGTAGGAACGGTTGAAGGAAGCACTTTTCGCTGGACGTGTTTCAGAGCAAGTGGGACATGGTGATTGAATTTTATTCCTTTCCTCTTTCTCCTGGCTTCGGCATGAAAGAGCCTGGATGCAAATCAGCACTTTCCTTTGGCAGCGGCTCAGTTGGGTCCACTATTTATCCAGACCTTGATATGGCGTGGGTTTAATCGAGGTTTTGGAGTCAGCACTGTGTCTGTGTTGCATTGAGATGAAGACTCTGATTTTTCTTTTAAATGAAAATCAGATTGGATTTCTTTTAAAGGGTGTCTATTGAGTTTTTATTCTGGAAATGTATGTATTGTGCATGGTTAAGTGAAGTAGAGATTGATTTAGTGCCTGTGATTATAGAACCTCCCTCAAGGGGTAGAGAGAGAGAGAAGGAAGGATAGAGAGAGGGTTAGAGGAGATGTGGCCCTCACCTTCTCTTGACCTTCTAAATCCAAAGGTGTCAAATGTGAACTCCTTTGACCAAACCATGTGTGGCTGATGTGTCAAACTCCTTGACAGACACCTTCTACCCTCCCCATATCTCTCAGAGCTTTAGTGCATAACGGTGTTGTCCTGTGTTGACCATTTGCTACTGAAACAGCACCAGCTGGCCTTTACCATTCATAGTGCTGTGATACATTTTATTGGTCCAGAATTCAAACTAAACTGATTAAAAAAATCTTGGTCATTCAGATGTTTTCTTGTTAAAAATCTGTCAATTCAGTTAATGTCATATCTGTCATTCACAAGCTCAGATTAACTTTCAACTGGAAAACATTAAATTAGGTCACTAATAAAAGACACAAAGAAAGGTTTAGGATTTAAATCCAAAATATTTTGCAACGTTGCTCTTTGATGTCCATTGTCCGCGTTCCCACACTGTTCTGTGGTGGTGTTAGCTATAAGGCTATATGTTATTGGGTGGGTACGTGGAGTTCACCAGACATTTACCGGTAGTCATGAAAAACTCTCATGGATCATACTCTTCAAAGGCCACCAGAATATGGTTGTGTTTGTTGTTGTTTTACAGTGGTCTTTGAATAGTTTCCCTTAGGTTGATCAAAGACCCACTCATATTTGAATGATTTCTTTTTATAAATTATGACAAATGATTTTTTACTATCACTATTCAGCTTTTCAGTAATACCACCTGAGTATGCTACACAAAAGCCTTTGTGAGAGTATGGTTAGATAAACTATCACTATTCAGATTTTTATAGTAATATCATCACATCTCTTGTCCTGTTGCCTGACTATGTAACTTTGTGAGGGTACATGTTTTGTCTCCCATTCTTATCCATGTACCTCTGCTTGCATAACACCCCTATCTTTTCCACACTGTTCCTCTGAGACATGAATGGGGTGTGTGGCTCATGACTCTCAAAAGCTACTGTGTGCAAGGTGCCCCAAGAAGGTGCCCTAAGAAGCCTGGCGGCAACTTCAGAGACGTTGTACTGGTGCCAGAAGATTTCAAACGGGCCGCCCCACGGATCACTTTCTGTCCTGTGTGTCTTGGAGCGGCTTCAAAGATCCAAGGGGTCCTCTCGTTTGGCCTGTTCCTGCAGGGTGGGAGGGTCGAATGGGGCTGCTTTAGTCAGACCCCCAGGCTTAGAGAATGATCTCTGTGTTTGTGTTACAGGTGCTTAATTACTTACTTATGGATGTACTTATCAGGCTCTCTCTCTCTCTCTCTCTCTCTCTCTCTCTCTCATATATATATATATATATATATATATATATATATATATATATATATATACGTATATACTTACACACTACGTCTTTCTTTCTCTTTTAATTTCTACTTATCCATAACCATAACCATATTTACTTTTTTCTTTCCTATATCCAACTGCCTACATATCTACCAACCTACATAGTACATACTTTCTTATGACTTACTACCTATGACTTACTTACTGTAATATCTAACCTCTAACTTCCTACTTATTTACCATCTATCTTTTCACTACCCGCTGGTCTTTTTGTGCTCATAATTAAGTCCACCTACCATGATAGTGAGCCTGTTATCCCTATCAGCTCTTATGCTCAGAGTGCTTCACATCAGCTTAACAGCTGCTCTTCTCTCTGGTCTGACTGTGCTCTCACAATCCTGTCGTGATTTAGAGTAGCTATGTGATTAGGCCAATTATCCCATGTGTTTTCTCTCAAGCAACTTAGTGTGTCGTGGAGGCCATGAAGTGTCACGAAAGCCTGAGTTCTATTGCTACTTTACACGCCCCAGGGAGTTGAACCCCTCGACCTCAGTAGTGCCCTACTGACTACACCCGATGAGATAAAAGTGTTTTCAGTCCTCAGTGTTGCTATTGATTGTAATTGAGGGTGTGGCGGTTTTTGTGGTGGTAGTAAGCAGTGGTTAAATGGAGGGCCTCTTTATTGTCAGACCAAGAGGTTGGTTAACATGGAGGCGATGGGCTACTTGGAATGAGTGGAACGCGGGGGGGCACAGAGTCGGGCGTGGCTGTGTCCCTGCAGAAAAGGGGTCATGAAAAGAACAGAGCAAGATGACACTACTAGTATTTTCGAGGGGTATGAAACCAGACGCAGTTTAATGGGAGGTGAACATTTTGATTTAACCACACGTGTCAGAACAGACCCTTTTTTCAAAACAGGACGCAAACTGGAGTTAATCTGTTGTGTAAAGGACTTATTTAGTGACTTTGTACAAAAAAATAAAATGTAAATTTAATTATATAGCAACATTAAGTTAAACTGCAAATCAAAGTATTAGAAACACATTAAACTGATGTAATAGCTCTGTATCAGTTTGGAGTAGAATCGGTGTAGAATCTGAATGATATGGAATGCATACATAATCCTGTCACCCACGTTTGCTGCTGAACAGGAAATACAGCTGGAGTTGTGTCCCGTGGACTCGTCAGGGAGCTCTCCGTGCCATTAGCGAAACTTTCCAGACTTTTGATTTCCACTGTGCTCAGCACCTTAAGTGTCCCAGACACACTGGGCTGAGAGTAGCCTCGGCCAAACCCCTTTAGCCTTTTAGCTGCTCTGCCACATTGTAAAAGCTGTGATTTGAACAGCCTTTTTTGTTTTTGTTGTTATACACACAGGAGTGGCCAACTGGAGGGGTCTGTTGAGGATCAGAGACTTTTGGAGGGAGTGTGTGTGTGTGTGGGGGGGGGGGGGTGATGGTGGTGTTGAGGGGGGAGAATGAGAGCAGCCATTTGGTTGTCAGTGTGTGTGGGGGTGCGGAGAAGATTCACGACCACAACTTCACAGCTGTTTCCAAGGTCAGTCGTGAACGAAGAGAGCTCCCAGTGCGTGTCAGCGTCGAGTCAAACTGCCAGAAGCGGTTTTCCCTCCATTTCTCCATCTTGTTCCTCTTTCACAGCAGGGCAGACGTGCACTCTTCACATGGCAAGGCTGAGTATCTTTCATAGAAAGAAAATCTTTGGCACTGGCCACTCAGACACCCAGACATACTCGCTGGTAATGGGAGTGTGGTCCAGTCTCTTGTCATGGTTTTTAGAGTCACCACCCGTATCACCTGACCTATCTGTTACTCAGATTCACCACAGCCTTGATTTTTCAATAGTCTATTAATAGCCAGATGGTGGCTCGACTCCCCGTCTTCCTCAGCCTGGTTTGATGCAATAACATGGCCGTCCAAAACAAATTTTTATGAGCCTGTAGAGCTGCGTGTAGCAGTGAATTGATATTCAAGAAAGGTTATGATCGGTGTAGCAGTCTTGAAATACGTCATGTCTGAAAATCATTACCATAATAAATGCTACCGTTCTTATTCAGTCTGTTTTTGTTGAACAAATTCTGAAAAAGTTTTATACTAAGGAAATTCAGATTCTGAAAAAAATTCTGACCAGATATGTTGAATGCTCAGGAAAGCATACTGTTTAGTGGCAGGAAAGGGTTTGTTTTAAGTGAATTAAATCATTTGTGGAAAACCACAACTTCTCAGATCATTGGTATATTCATGCTGAGTCATTATAAAATAGGCCCACCATTTGTTTTTCACAGTAGACAGACACTACAGGCTGAAACACAGACTACTTTAAAACACAGAGTGCAGTGTAACTTGTCACAGATTAATTAACTGCTCAGAGAGGGTATCTTCTGTTCCTTTTCAGTCAAACAACCATTCATTCTTTCTGCCTCTATAATAGACACAAATGCCAAAGAGGCTTTGGAAGACAGCCCTCTGTAATTTAGTATTGTGTCTAGCGCCATCACCTGGTCTTGACCTTAAAGTGCATGTGACTCAACTCTGCTTTTCCTTTTATGTTTTGCAGGTCGCAATGAGTTGATAGCAAGATACATTAAACTGCGTACTGGAAAGACACGCACAAGGAAGCAGGTGAGTCTGACTACTGAGCATCGTGGAATTGCCAATTTAAGAAAAAGTATTATGCACATAAAGCTTAATTACTTTTAATTAAACCCATTTGTGTTTAGGCCTACCTCCCAAATAATCAGTCACAAGCAGTAGGGAAAGTTTATATGAAGAAATATGTGTTATTAGGTTAAGTAAACACAATTATCCTTAGAAATGAATATCACCTAATCATTATCACCTTTAGGCTATTGTCTCATATTACTATGTTGAGTCAACATGCATGTATGTTCTAGGCCTTACTATATCCATGTAGTACTGTATGAAACCAGCTATGTTGACACTGAGTTAACCTGCTATGAAGATGAGCATTTTTAAATGAACCACTATGTTCTCTCGGTTCAACATCTATCCCCCTGTGTCACGTACCTCAGGTGTCTAGTCACATTCAGGTGTTAGCGCGGAAGAAAGTACGGGAGTACCAAGCTGGCATAAAGGTAGGGTTGACCTGCCACCTAGTGGCAAGGGCTTGAAGGGGCCTCTCTTTCCTCCTTGGTCACTCCTCTTCCTGTTACTTTCTCTCTCTCCCTCTTCTCCTCTTTTCTTTCCTTTTCCTGCCCTGTCCTCCTCCACTCTTTCCTCTGCAGGTCTCTAGCCATTTGCAGGTTCTTGCGCGGAGAAAGTCACGCGAGATTCAGTCAAAGCTGAAGGTATGCGCTTGTCTGCAGGCTAATCGAAGGCTTCCAGTTGCTTGTGTCTGGGCTAACCGAGCTTGACTGCAGTAGGGTCTAACTGAAAAAAAAGAAGAAAAAAAAACATTGAATGTGTTAACGCAACACCCATGCTTACATTTCATTGCTGAGATGGTTCATGTTAAGGCCAGTAAATGACTTTAAAGAGGATGCTGCATTGTTCAGCATAGACCAATGCAAAATCACATAGAGAGGTAATTAGGATCATACATGTTACTTACTGGCAAAGCTGTCTATGAATGCCTTTATTAAAACAGTCTAGAAAAAAAACGCTTTGAAAATGCTGCACTCTTGCATACTGTAGAGCTTTGGAGTGGGTTATGAAAACATTGACTTAACCTGTTGCTGCCTGAATCGCTTTGACATGCATGTAATGACCTCGTTATGTAACCCGTGTGTGCATGTGCATGTGTGTGTGTGTGTGTGTGTGTGTGTGTGTGTGTGTGTGTGTGTGTGTGTGTACATACCTGAGAGTTCATTCCTGTGAGTCCTATCTGTGCTGCTGCCAGCTGGCTGGCTGTACTGTGCTGTGCCACACACTAACACTTACCTCCTAACTCCTCTGAACTCATTCGAGCCCTACACATCCTCCTGTACTTTTCCTGTAGACCCCCTACCCTCTGCCCTTGATTGTTTCATGATTCCAGATCATCATATCATCTCAGATTTGAACTACCTGTTTATTTCAACTGTTCACTGATACCCCTGTGGTCATTATTAAGTGTATTACTCAATATAATAACACTCACCAATTTATTTGTTGTGTTGTCTGAGCATTCATGTATGATATTAGAGATCAACCATAACCCAAAATAACACATTGTAAACACATTGCATTTCGCTAGTCTTTTTTCATTTCTGCTTACCAGCAATTCACTATTTCAGTGTTTCAGAATTAAAGAGAAGAATTACATTTTATTTGTGGTGGTAGGTTTGCAGAATTAACTTGAATGCAACAGTTTTTAACAAATTAGCGCAGCGTGGTTATGATGCTTACTAGATTTAAGCACAATTTAGTACAACATGGAAAATTATTGGGTGGTGGTCAATGTTGATATTGTGGTGGGCCGCCACAGATAAATCAATGTATGGGAAACACTGTATTTACATGAGTTTAATATTCACATTTTAATTTCATAACACATGATTAAATAGCTTATGACAGTGTGGTCTTCAAACTATCCTTAGTAGTCAGCAAGCAGATGTGGTAAAATATCATATTTTATATCAGTTCCTCACTCTGCCCATGCGCGACTCCAAAGCAAATTTGTGAGTGCGTATGTGAGTTGTCTGTTTAGTGGTCCTGGCAGACTTCAGCAATCTGCCAGTTTTGCGACACTGTCTATGTACCTGTCTATGTAGCTACGCTAGTTTACACTTTTCATTTATGTTAAAAATGATCAGCATGACCAGTGAAAGAGAATGTGGAATACAATTAGCTTACTAGCATCAAACTGTCAAGACGGGGTTAGTTAAAAGCGAAACCTCTAACAAAACAAAGGTTCCAAGACATGATGGAAATGGTTCATCGAGTATTGTGTCGTATGTTGTGGAAGGACTATTGTGGTCTTTTTTTGGGATATTTAGGGAGTTACGTGGTCAGGGAATTTTTTTTTTTATATTATTGGTTAAGTGGTCCTCGGTCTGAAAAAAATTGAGAAACACTGGCTTATGAACATTTTGAAAATTAAGTTGTTTTGATGATCTTCTATAACCATGTCAATTATATATGTTTGTATTTTGTCTGTACTAAAACCACCAGTATAAAGGTATCATAGAATTGTAGGCCTACTATAATTATATATAGTTATATCCCCCCTCTTGAGAGTTCTATTTGAATCTGATATTTTTAATCTGAATGTCAACAAAGATACAATGAAGACCAGTTAAATAATGAGTAGTGCAGTGTTTTTCAACCACTGTGCCGGGGCACACTAGTGTGCCGTGAGAGATCATCAGGTGTGCCTCAGAAAATTACCCAAATGTCACTCACTGGTCCAGAAAAGCAACTGTTGCATCAAAGAATTATAACCACATGCTCTCATTGATTGTATGATTGCACTATTTGTTGTATGCAGGCATTGTACAACGGGGGCCCCATATCCAGTATTCACAAAATCATCACATATCCAGTTCATAACAACAATTAAATTAGATATAGTCCTACAAATGAAACAGAGGGTGCTTGTTTTATTGAGCAGGTCTTGCATAGAAGCCATAATAAGGCCATATCTGTGTATTATTTGAAGTTTTAGGCTATGGTATGTTTATTTTTTCTTCACACAGGATGTTAGTGTGCCGTGGGACATTTTAAGTGTCAAAAGTGTGCCATGGCATAAGTAGTGCACAGTGCATCTTACATAGTCCTAGTTGTTTCATCTGATCTAAGGACATAAAGATTGATAGTCAAATGTATACAGCATTACGGCTGTACTGTCTATACTAGACAGCATTACATCCTGATGACTCATTCAGTAACTTCATTGACTTAAATTAGAACTGGATCATTGGACATAATAACATAGACAAGACATAGACTACAAAGTGTGAAGTGTACTTTTTTTACTTCTGCACAAGTAAAAAGATTTACAAATATCTAAGCACCATCATCAGTTACCATTATCCATTTATCATACACTTCACAGAATAGTAAAAACAAAAGCACACATTCCTATTACCCAGTTATCTATGACGTTATCACAATAATGTTTTTTTCTTTCCTTTAATTTAGGCCATGAACTTGGTAAGTGGTGTCGCTTTTGAATAGCTTTGCCTGTTTTGCAGCAGTATGACCTCGGCAAATATGAAATGGCTGTTCCTTCCTCTGTAGGATTAATGAGAGCTTTTGGCTTGGCTTCTGCTTGCCCTGTGCCCTAAATGCTCCTCATAAGGGACTCCTAACTGTGGGCTACCACACCTGAGAGGAAAAACTACAACCAGTTTGGTTACTTACCGGTATGAGCTGTTCCGAAGTGAACTGGAGGGTGCGGTGGTTTCAGAACTTGTCGAGTGAAACTCAGTGTTGTCTTTTTTTACATACAAAACACACTACTGACTAAGATGGAGATAAACTAGATGGAGGCCTTAAGGGCATGGGACCTGATTTGAGAGGTGGAATATTTGTTTAAGAGGCCTTAACAGACTGTGAGCACTGTCAACTTTGAAAAAAAAAAACATAACAATGTTCCACTGATTCTCTTGATATGAAACCATCTCAGCATATGAAAGGAGTATTTGTAAAGATACTATCACATATTTATCTATCACATATCTGACATTGGTTTTGACAGAACACAAATAAGATGATAACTCTCCATGTTGGACACACAGAAGTACTCTAAATCTCTGGTGTTGGTTAAATCCTATTAAAGAACTTGAATGCTTTGGCTGTGACCTGTATTCTCATATCACTGTAAACTTGACCAGATATCCTGAAATGCTTCTACTTCTGCAGACACGCTCTATGCCTTTTATGTTCCTCTGTCTCACACCCTTACCATCTTTGGTATATTACATATTCACCTCTGTTTCTTTATAACCACACATTCCACCTCTTTGCATATTGTATTTGTAAGTTCTTTACTTGCATTTGACGCTTGACACAATTAACATGAGAAGCATGTTGTCTTCCGCCATCTTTTTTATAATTACAAGATGTGTTAAGCTAAATACTGTATATTCAAGTATTTAAATGAATGGATGTATACATTTAAACTGTTTAAAAGTACATGAGTATACAATGAGCTCAGGGAAGCCTTGACCTTCTTTTTTCCCTCTCGCCTTCCTCAGGACCAGGCTTCCAAAGACAAGGCCCTGCAAAGCATGGCCGCTCTGTCCTCGGCTCAGATCGTCTCGGCGAGTGTGATGAAGAGCCAGCTGGCCCACATGTCCCAGCCCCCTTATCCCCCACCTACCCGGGTAAGACGGTCAAATTCACCAGCTTTAGAAGTCCATCATCATAACATACGGTCTCGTGCTATTCTAATGGCCCATTTTAGTAAGTGGACATTCTGTTGACAGTGAGGACTGTAAGTGGTATTTTTTGGTTGTGTGAAGTAAAGTAAGGGTAAGGATTAGGCTTTTAGGTTGCTCTAAATGACAGTTGCTGTGTTTATTGACCAGTCAGTAGTGATAGTTTGTGAAAATCATATCTTGTAATATTTGTCTGTGTTCTAATCTCCAGTTTTGGCCTGGCCCCATCCCAGGACAACCTGGACCTTCTCAGGAGTAAGTCTATTCACAATATTTTAATATTTTAATATTTTTAATGTAGCTTACCTCCCCAGTAGGTATATGAAATGTAAGCTAATGTTTTAATAGGCATCTGTAAAATGTTTTTCTCAACAGTCATCTTCTCTGTTGCAGCATCAAACCATTCGCACAAAGCCCGTATCCCAACCTACAACCCCCTGTGCCTACACCTATAACAAGTGAGCGCTTCTCTCTCTGCTCCTACAGTTTTAACTGTGGTTTCCTAGTCACACACAGGCACATTTTAATAGAACAAATGTTATTTATATGCACATTTCACTGTATTCCAATGGGACTGCTGTCATCAGTGTTGTTCTCTGTCACTATTAGGTTACGAGCCTTTACCCACTCCACTCCCTCCGGCAGCAACAGCAGTACCAGTGTGGCAGGACCGGACCATCGCCTCATCCAAACTGCGTATGCTTGAATACTCTGCCTTCATGGAGGTGCAGAGAGACCCTGACACAGTAAGCCATCACAATAATCATGACCATGATTAAACAGTCCTCCCTTTCCTTCTTTCAGCATTCAGAACTCAAACAAAAATGTTGGCTGCTGCATATTGATTAATTCATTGTGTTGGCAGTTGCCTTACCACATACTGTAGTTTTCATAGAGAAAATTATGAGCCTTGACTGTACAGAAGTTGAAAGGGTCCTGAGAAAATTTCAATGAAAAAGCTGCTTAACCATCCAGCCACGTCAGGATGTCAGGTATCCAGCTTCACCAGTTCAAGTGTTCCTCTTCTCCCTCCACAGTACAGCAAACACCTTTTTGTCCACATTGGGCAGACAAACCCCTCTTACAGTGACCCCCTTCTGGAGGCAGTGGACATTCGGCAGATTTATGACAAGTTCCCTGAGAAGAAAGGAGGGCTGAAGGAGCTTTATGAGAAAGGACCACAAAACTCCTTCTTCCTTGTTAAGTTTTGGGTTAGTGCCAGTGTGAGCACCTCTCTGCTGCCCCCCTCAGGCATGGATGCACTCCTACACTCCAACTTGCAACATGATCCAGTTCTGTCCCTACGTAAAAACATGCTGCTGTGCCCCTAATAATGCATATCAAAATATAACTACAAAATATAACTACTGACATTTGGCTCCTTCAGGCCGATCTAAACAGCAGTGGAATCCAGGATGGTCCAGGCTCCTTCTACGGTGTCAGCAGTCAGTACAGCAGCTCAGAGAACATGACTATCACAGTCTCCACAAAGGTCTGCTCCTTTGGGAAACAAGTGGTGGAAAAAGTGGAGGTAAGAGCAATACATTTCCTTCCATCTGTGCACAAATTGCACATGTTTTACATATTTTTTATCGGAAAAAAACCCAAAACCTTTCTCTACAATCTGTGTGATACTGCGTTTTCATTGGCACGGTCCCATCAGACGGAGTATGCTCGTATGGAGGGTGGGAGGTATCTGTATCGGATCCACCGCTCACCCATGTGTGAGTACATGATCAACTTCATCCACAAGCTGAGGCACTTGCCTGAGAAGTACATGATGAACAGTGTGCTGGAGAACTTCACCATCTTACAGGTAATGTCCATGTTCTGTTACTTATTAGCCATGATATATATGTCAGAGTACCTAATATGTGTGCATGGAATGATATGACTTAGTTAATCAGACTTAATGTCTCACACACTCAGGTCTATATCAGTTGTATTTTGACACAAAAATGAAATACATTGAAATAAATGTAAATTAAAAAGAAATTAAATATAACAATCAGTATTTTTTGAAGTATAGTAATTATTTGAATTATAGTCAGATGACTGAAGGCGAAGCTAGTGCAGGTGTAGCCTACTCTAGTCTAACAGAATGTATTTTCTGTTTTCTCTCTAGGTTGTGACAAATCGAGACACCCAGGAGACCCTCCTGTGCATAGCTTTTGTTTTTGAAGTGTCTACAAGTGAGCATGGGGCACAGTACCATGTCTACAGGCTTGTAAAGGACTAATGCTCCCCAAGCAATGGGCCACGGGCCTACCGGACTGGAATCTAGCTCCTCTCCTCATAAACTGCTTTCTGATCAGTTACAAAAACCAAACAAACACAGAACACAAAGGGATGCCGAGCTCCGACAACGCTGACATAGAGTGAAGCTGCCAAGAAAAAAAAATTAAAGTGTGTATATTTTATAGAACAGTGGGTATTTTTCTATGAAAATCACTGCAGGTTTTGTAAAATAGGAACTTTATAAAATGGAAGACAAGCAAAAAGGCAAGCAATATGATGCACTATGTTGTGTAAGGGCAATTTTTTATAAACCTATTTAAGTGTTTGAAACTCGCGTAAAAGGTTGAATTGGTCTCATGCCTTAAATGGAGATATGTTTTTAGGGATGTTGCTTCTTACTTTTTTCATATGGAATGCAGAATTGAAATAGTGACGTGATTTTGTTTTTGTAAGAGGGTAATTTATGTCCTTTGTTATGATTTAGAGTCTGGGTAGTAGATGGACAAAAGGAAACTCTGACAGCACATTTCAATGAGTTGCTCTCACCTCAGACGTTCAGTCTGGAGTTTGAGAATAGGCAGTTGGCATGCTGATGTCATACGCTATCCATTTGGGCAATCACTGGTGTAAAGTGCGAAAGACTTGAGTTTCCTGCCAAAATGTTCCACTACCTCCTAACTTCAGACGGAGTGTACACTTTGAAGTGGTTCATAGACTTTTTTGGAGGAAAACCATGTTGACCTTGATTGTGTGATGGAAAGAAACACAATATGTGTGTTTCGAAGGTACGTGTTACAGTAAGATAAGATGCAGTGAGATTTTATTGGTGTGTTGTTGTTCGCATCAGTGCAAAAGAGCAGCAGGTTGTCACTAAGTGACAACATGTCAGTTACAGTACATAGGCTTATTGTCTTTTTTTTTTAAAGCTTAACGTCTTTAACCATTATTGTTTTAACTGCAAATGTGTCAGGTGACTATTTCTACCTCCTGGTGTTGTGTATTTACTATGCATGGCTGCAAAGGCCTTCTCATCATCATCATCATCAACAACAACATCAACACAGCTGTTTGTCTGCCAGGAGCCGTAATCGGAGCCTGAAGCCTCATGTTTTCCTATGAGGGTTATTGTATCAGCATTGATGTGGGCACTGTGAATTTCTAACCAGGGTTTGTGAAATACACAAAAGAAATTGGCAAGCCACTGTCCTTGGGAACATTCAGTACATTTGTCAAATTGGGTGTCAGTCGAGACATGATTATAAAAGTAGAATTGAACAAAGTACAATGAATAAAAGTACAATGAACAATTTATTTAAGTTTCCAAATTGTGTTACAGGAATGAACAAGTATCATATGTTATGATACACACTTTTTTTCCTGCCAGTTCCTGAATTTGACACAGAAAAAAAGTATTATTGTTTTTTCTTTGTTTGTTTTTTGTTTGGTTTATTTTTATTTCAGTATATTTTTTACAATACCCTAAATGTGCAAAGGCACTGTACACAACATTGACCTGCTTAGCATAATGTACACTGCTGTGCAAATATTTTAGGTACTTGTAAATGTAGGGAAGCTTTGAAAATAATATCATTATTTTTTACTTATCAACTAATTTGATAGAGTGCAGTAGTAAGGTAAACAAAACAAACAAACAAAAATAAAATAAAATCGATATTTGGTGTGACCTTTTTAAACCAGCATCAGTTTACCTTGGTTGTATCAAGCATTTCGGAGAACTTGCCACAGTTTGTCAATGAATTATTGATTCTTCCTTGTCTCTTCATGCAATCCCAAGTTACACTGGTTTCTCATGTCTTTTCATTTTTGATTCTGCAATGATTTGCAACTTTTTATGCGAAATGTATGTCTCACTGGAATATATTTTAAAAATAATCAATGTTTGATAATTGACACAAATACAACACAAATTCTAAAAATGATAGAAAATAAGAGGTTCAAAAAGATGTGAAACTAAAAAGTGCCTAAACTTTTTGCACAGTAGGCCTACTGACACCAGTGTCGACTACCCAATGTGTGGCTCCCTGAGAAGCACTCAGGATTGTTCACAAGTGTGACTTGACATAAAATTTATTGTGCTTTACTGAGAGAAAAAAAAAATAAAAGTTAGATGTCTCTAACCTATGTTTATTGTGGGCCACAAATGTATCAAGGTATGGCTATTTGTTTTCCATTTCTGTGGCGTTGTACTTCAGCCCAGAGCTGTAGAAAACACTCCTATGTTTGTCAGCTTTTAAAGGCCTTATTTCTCCAGAAAGTATCATGTCTATTTACCATGTAAGGTCAACCCTAGAATGACTAAAACAATTATATACTAAAACAGGAATAGCCTTGGATGGGCCTTCTTTGTACTATCATAAATTAATGACCACACTTTGTCAGTCTAACAATTTTGACACTCTGGATTTAAGCTATTACGTCAGTGTATTTTTCCTGTGTGATGTTGCATTCAACATGGTTTTGCTGTTGCCCATTTTGTATATTTTTTCATTTACCATTTAATTTTTGCCTTCATGCATTGGTGCTTTCAATACCATTGGTACTCTTTTGTTTATATTTTGAGGGTGGTAACATTAAACTGCGTTTTTGTTGATATACCAATAAAATTGCATGGCTCGATTGGGCCATTGTTTGCTGGCAACACTCAAAATCATGGGTCATTCTATCAAGTCAGCTGAATACAGCACGGCTATTTAAAGCATATGTCATGACTACACTGTTTACGTTTACATATTGACCTGAATGTGAAAATGAAGAGTGATCACATTGTAATAACAAAGCAACGTCAAAAGAGTCATGAAATGTTATGATGGTGACCTCAGGGCCTGTGTAATGCCAACGTGTTTTTGTGACTGTGTGTGTGCACCAGTTGGCTATACGACGGGTCCCAAATGAGCAAAGTGACTTCTCACTGGAAAGATCAAATGAGAGCTGAGATAAGATAGATAGGCTACCATAGCCTACTTAAAGGTGCCATGTGTAATGTCTGCCAAAAAATCAATTCATACTCCACATTCCATAAAAGATGGGGCAGTATACCTCCAGAAAGTGAGTTTGTCTACCCTAGAGTAACAACCGAGACACGTGTATTGCAGTTTGGCTGGCGGTTATGGTACCAGATACTGCCTCCCATGGCCGAAACTGGTATTATGACACTTGGGCTGTGGCTAGTAATTTAGCATGCTAATTCAGGTTGATATCTCTTCAGCACTATACCTTGTCATTTTTTTAACCTACCCATCGACCCCTGGAAATATGCGCAGTTTTGCGCACGTATCCATGTAGTCCTTATTATTGTGATAAAGTTACAAAGTGAGTTCTATGCTAACGTTTAATCGATATCGCAGCATCCACAGGGCGACTGTGAATAATATGTGAAGGCCAAGGCAATAAACGTTAAATATACCAAAAATGTAAATATATTTCTAGACCATAGTGAACATTACACTACATTTCCGAATTGTGTTGGGTTAACTTTTGTGAAGTAGGCTAAGTTTCCGTAGCAAGCGCATCCTCCCAAGATGTCATGCGCTGTGCGCACTCCGCAGCACCGGCAATGAAACATAGGATGTGGATATGAGATGATGTTGGTGAAGCTGTATCCAGACAAGCACGATGCAGCTAAACCAAAACAAAAGATAAGGCTGGCAACGGTAACATGGAGATCGAATTTGGACTTTGATTGCAGCGGCGAAGGTTTACAAGGTGTCACGCGCACGGGTTGTAGCGACACTTGTTTTAGCCTCTATCCTAAATTGCGTGTCCGTCCGGTCTCGAGCATCCCTCTTACGTCAGTACTGTCCAGTAAGCGCTCTAGTGTTTTTAAGTGCACGTATATAATAGTAGGTTTCAAAGGCGAGTTCCGTTTTGTAAAATATAAGTCGTTGTATCTGGATACTTCTTACCAATAAGGTAAATCTCTTTCAGTTATTTGTCTGTTTTACAAAATTGATTATTGTCTGCCAAGGTCATAGCAGTTCTGCAGTTCTGTTGAGAAGGATTAAAAAGCTCCACCTACAAATTTGATGATGGAATGTGTGTGTGTGTGTGTTCACTCTTATCCCTGTCAGCAGGCTTATTTTGTGTGTGTGTGGGAGGGTGGGGGTGGTGGTGGGCAGGCAGGCTCTTTCCCTCCAACTGACCACTGCCGCTGCACCAGTGTCCTGGTTGTGCTGAGTGTTGTATGCAGGCAGTAGTAGCTGACTCGAGTTGGGACGTTGTTTCTTCAGCTGTGCCCTGAGTGTCCTTGAACTGTGCATCATCATGTCAGCTCAGCAGTCAGTCAGACTGCGTCTCTTTTCCCTCAATTGCTGGTAAGTGTGGTAGTTTTGGTTTTAATGCGTATATGTTGTTGTTTGTCATTCCATCTTTCTCGCTCTGTTTCTGTCTGTCCCTCTCTCTCTTCCTCCTGTCTCTTTCTTCCTCTTGTTGTCTATGTGTGTGTATGTGAGTGTGTTCCTTTGTTTTGAACGGTCATTTTAACTGTTGATATAACCGATTATTTGAAATATTTACATTCACTTATAGTGTGGTTTAATGTTTGAGCACAACAATGTATCTGCATGTTAAATGAGGCATTGAATGTCGTGTCCTAAACCTTTTGACGGGGAGGGATAGGTTGTCAGTTTTAAAGGACTTTATTATTTTCCTGATATAGCCTAGATAAAAACAGGAAGATGTAACTACACGTTTTGAGCTGAGAGCAAAACTGTGCCGCTTTAGTCAGCACTCCCTCGTCACATGATGTGAGGTCTGGGCCTCCCAGTGTGCTGATGGCTGCATTGTCAGCGCTGTGTTCTAGAACTCCGGGGAAGAGGTCAAACAATTAAACCTGGAAAACAGTGGTCTCATCCATGACAAAGCCTTAATGATGTTGTGTCATACGTGTAATGCTCTGTACTGTCAAGGCTATCAGCATTTGTTTTGACAGATAACAGATTTCGACTGTCATTGTGTTTCTCTCTGTTTATTTATTTGTTTGTTTGTATTGTGTGTGTGTGTGTGTGTGTGTGTGTGTGTGTGTGTGTGCGCGTATGTGTGTGTGTGTGTGTGTGTGTGTGTGTGTGTGTGTACAGTATTTGTGTGCATGTTCAGTACAGTGTCTGTGTAGTTTGCTGAACTAGATGTTATATTCATCCTCAGTTTGCTAAAATGTTAATAGAAGTGCCTCTAATGCCTCTAATTCAGAAGACCTTTGTTTGGATCACGGCCCCTTCTATGGCATCATAAAGTTATAATAAATAACTGGGTTCAAATGTTCAAACCTAGATTGCTGTATGTTGGATCCCATTCAAATAACCAAAACTCCTAGATATTATCCAGCCCTAAATGTAAAGTTACTGCATTTACTCGTTTGTCTCAACAGATGGTGCCTGGATTTGTGTGTGTGTGTGTGTGTGTGTGTGTGTGTGTGTGTGTGAATGATTCTATGTATGATTCTCTCTCCCTCTCTCTCTCTCCTGTCCTCTCTATCTCTACGTATGTATGTGATGTATGTATGTATAAAGAGTGTATAAAGAGTGTTTTCATACTCACACAAGCACACTCGTTTCATCCTCAGGGGAATCCGCTACCTCAGTCGTCATTGTTCTCAGCGCTACCAGATGATTGCAGAGCTGCTGGACAGAGAGCAGCATGACATTGCACTGTTACAGGAGGTAGAGCATGTCAGATCAGCACATCCCATAATGAAGTATACCCTGCAGTGTCCATTCCTCTAAAGAGTTGTCAATTAGACACAGCTAACTGCGACATTAGAGGTCTTTCACTTTGACAGCATCTGTTTGGACTGTCATGCTACAGATAAGATTTACCATGTAACCAATGAAACCATTGTCTGGTCATTGTCACCATGTCCCATGTGTGCATGTTTACCTACTAATTTCATCTTAATTTGACCTTTTTTGAAGGTGTGGAGTGAGAAAGACTACCTCTACTTAAAAAGAACGCTGGCTACCTCTCATCCTTTCACCCACTACTTCAGAAGGTATACTTTTGTTCATATAGTGTATTTGTGAGATGTGAGGTGCTGGCCCAGGCGCTCTCAAACTTCTTGAACTCTGTGGAGAGATTAATTCAGGGTAGTCAGACGTGACCTACTTCACAACGACTGTGTGAATGGAATGGAACACACACACACACACACACACACACACACACACACACACATACACACACACACAGTGTTGCTTGGTATTTACAGGCACAATAACATTGTCACTAAATACAAAACTTCAACTTTGTGTGTATGTCATGTTTCAAAATGTATATATTTTATATATAATATTATATATTAATGTATACTGTAGTTATATCTTAGTAATACTGAAATCATGTATATACTAATATGAAATAATACAAATATTTATATACTAATATGAAAATATACTAATATTTCATATTTCAATTCCATTGCTTGTTACAAGCGGATTCAGTTTTTCCTCAGCCACACTATATTTGAAATAAACAATACTTGAGTTATTTCGATAGAGATGGACTTTCCTTTGACCTACTAACACGGAGTATTATATTTAGCTCAAGCTCACAGAAACTTCTTAAAAGCAGACATACATTTCGTTTTTTTGTTTTCCTAATAGTGCTTTGGCATTGCCACATGCTTTCATTTTGTTTATTTATTTACAGTGGAGTCATTGGCAGTGGACTGGCAGTGTTTTCAAAGCACAGGATTCAGGATGCCCTGCTCTACCAATATTCTCTTAACGGCTATCCATACATGGTGAGTGCACAGTGAGGGAGGCTGCTCAATATGGACACGAATATGCTCATTTAGTGGTGAGACAGTGACCTGTGATTTACACAAATTCCTAAAGTTCCTAAACTGTTGATGATATTCTTACAACTCTGCAGCAGGCCCTGAGCCTGATGACTGAACCCAGGGAAAGACCGAAGCACACAGATAGCTTTTTCAGACTTTAATGGTTCAAACAACTAAAGTTTCGATGCACAGCTTCTTCCTCAGAGTCAACCGTTCATAAAGTCGTATGTCTCTGTCATCTGTTCCTCAGATTCACCATGGTGACTGGTTTGGAGGCAAAGCAGTGGGCCTGGTTATTCTGAATGTCTGTGGAATGAGAGCACACATCTATGTCACACATGTGAGTTACTGGATAGGTTTTCTCCTGCTATCACTCTAGTTGTTATGATACAGCAAAAGTCTAGTTAACAAAGTTAATTTCCTGTCAACACTGTTTCCTCTATGTGATTAGTTTGGGAGAGGCTGTTGCTGCCCTAATGTTCAACCATACACTGTGTGGTTCATGTATTGCAGTTGCATGCTGAGTACTGTAGGATGAACGACACCTACCTTCCCCATAGGACAGTGCAGGCTTGGGAGCTGCTCAACTTTATCCGGTAATACATCTATGTAGTAAAAATGTCCAGCACATACAGTAACATATTAGGGTACTATCAATGATTTTTTATGGTAATATATGAATTATGCTGACTAAATTTGCAGGTGAAAAAGTTCAATATTGTCTATGCAGTAGTCAATAATGCAATGCCAGTATTAAGAGTGACTTAAATAGTAAGAAGACAAACATTCAATGGTGTCAATATGTAATTGATGTTTCAGATTACAACTTTACTGTGTGGTTAAACCTTGTCTCTTTCTCTCTCTCTCTCTCTCTCTCTCTCTCTCTCTCTCTGTGTGTATCTGTGTGCGTGCGTGTTTGTGTGTATGTGTCCACTCTCTCTAGACATACATCTGCTGATGCTGACTTGGTGATTTTGGGGGGAGACTTGAACATGCACCCTCAGGACTTGGGCATGCGTCTCCTCAGGACTCATTCTGGACTCAGGGACTGCTACACGGAGACTGACACCTTTGATGTAAGTTCCTCTGCATCGTAACATTAATTTAATGTCATCAGTGCTGAATATATTGTAATTTTGAATGTGGCACAGTATAGCAACTTAGATGTATATGCCTGAAATAGCCACTTAGATGTATATGTGGTTGGCTCAAAACTTGTATGTGCTTTACATAAAAGTTTATACACAATTGGACTACTTGGTGTGCTCTGAGTACTTGTCATTTTTTATCTTGACATGTCATTTCAAAATGTAATAATTAAACTTCTTCATCTGAATCATGATCATTATTATTTCTTCCAGGGTTGTGAAGATGGCATTACACTTATCGCTGATAACACCTTTACAAAAAAGAAAGATTTGCTTCCTTTTGAGAAAGGGATCCGCATCGACTACATTCTAATGAAGGTGGTGGCCTGTGAGGAATCAAATAATCAAATAATAAATATCTTAACCTTACGCATTGTTAGCTGGTTAGCTGCATTGCATCAATAATGTTTGGTTTTGCTGTGTACGTTACTATTGAGTATATTTTCTTTATGGTTTGCTTGCCAGGGCTCAAACAGTGTCTGTGTGAAATGTGAGTCCATGTCAACCACCAAGGGTTCAGTCCCAGACAAGCCTTTCCCTTACTCTGACCACGAGTCCCTGACCTCCCAGCTACTCGTCCAGCACACTGAGGGGATGGACAGAACCAGGGAGAGGCACACCGACTCCTCAAACACAGGTAGCCTACTTTATATGGCCTTCATGAATCATTTATTAATCATGTCCATAACATACAGTATGACATTATCTGTTTTGTGAAGTGCAGGCATTTTACATATCAGGCACCAGCCGCACAAAGACACACACGCGCGCACACAAACACACACACACACACAGATGCACAAAAACACACACACACACACTGACATGTCCTCTCTCTGCTCTCCAGGTGCTCCTGTGCGCGAGCTGGTGGAGGTGGTGAGCGAGGCGCGCGGTGTTGTCAAGGAGGGCTTCCGCCAGACGGAGCGGCTGCAGCTGATGGCCATGTGCCTGCTGGCCGTGGGTCTGGCCTTCCTGCTGCTGCCCGCCACCACACTGCCCTGGCTCTCGCACCACAGCCATTGCGTGGTGTCCTACTCCCTGCTGGGCCTGCTGGGCGCGCTGGGCCTGGCCATGGTGGCTGCCGGCACTCTGCTCTACGTGCTCTTCACCGCCCAGCTCAAGGCCCTGCGTGGGACGGAGGCCAGTATGAAGCTGGCCAGCGCCAACCTCCAGGAGAGGGACGGAGGCTGTCTGACGGACGAGGGCGGTGACGAGGACGAGGCGGGGATGCTGCCGTCGACGCCGCCGCATCTGCCACGCGGAGATGCAAGACCCCAGCAGCCCACTCCACTGGACTGTGAGGAGTAACCGAACCTCATTCTCCTGCGGATCCTATGGAAGTGGTGTGGGCTTAGGCCCTGCAATGGAGAGGCTTTCACCTTCGCATGAGGGTGACGAAAATGAAGAGAGACAGATCAAGGGTGGCACCATGCACTCCACTAGCTTTATGGAATGTGTCCTCTCTCAGCCCCTTGCTTGTGCAAATGACTCCCTTTGACTCCACTGAAGTCTGTAATATACTGAAAGACAGTGACTAACACTCTTTTCTCACAAGTGTAAAATTAAACCAGTGTTACTTCCTTTAGATAGACTGTAGTGTCAAGTGAATAGTGACATTTCCATTGCATTACGTTGCAACTATAATGAGCGTGCTTTTTTGCCATTACACATCTTTTTTGTAGAAAATAATAATAAAAAATATATATTTAATTATTGCTGTCGATGGAGGGGGTGGGGGTGTAATTTTGTTACTTGTGTGCAATTCTACAGAACGTCCACTAGATGGCACCTTTTCACACAATGTGGCCCTGTGTGACCTTCCTCTGGTTGTATCCATTTGATACATGTCCAGCCATAGTTCTTATCAAATATTCAATGTAATTTCATTGTTCCTTATGCATTGCACGAAACCACTTTTCTTGACCCGCTTGTCAGAGTAGTTTAAATTGTATCACATGACAGCATTCACATCGGGACTTGATTCCAATTATCTGTTGCTCCATCATCCAGGCAATACATGGAAATAGCATTTTTTACAATCCCAACTACCCTTATCCTAGCTTACACAACAGAAAGAGATAAGGGTTTAAGTTTTGAGTGGGATCTCTTAATATTTCCTCATCCTGTAATATATTTGGTGTAGGCTGTCTGAAATAAAGTGTTACTTAAAACTTGACTCTGTGATCAACACAATGTGATCTTAGTAAAAAAAAAAGAAGATAGGCTAATGTTTTACTGGTCTTGTGAATGCATTTTAAAGCCATGGCACCGTAATTAGCTATTATGATACAGTGGCCTTGCAGAAAAGTCCAGGCTTATACAATAGGCCAAAATTAGAAAAAGGGAAACCTATTTTTTCTTCTTCTAGGAAAAAATAGGCTAACAGAAAAGTGCAGTTCACTAATCCGGGCAGTGTTTTATAGTGGCCTGAATAAAAAAGTTTGCCAACTCAAGAAAAAGTACAAGTAGGCTAAAGCTAGAGTAAGCAAGACTACAGCTTGAAGACCTATATCACTAAATGTCTGTTCATGAATGTTAGGCCTATATAAATGCCGTGGGAGAGGAATGTGTGCTGGGTTGTGCGGTAATCTGTAGATTGCTACAGTAAAATATGAATATCAGCCGTTTTATAATTATGAACCAATTTACAACCATTTGTCAGTTTGTCTTATGGACCTTATCCTCAAGTCTCAAGTCCAACATTGACCCAACTAGCCCAGACTTGGTCTTCATATTTGCAGATATTTTTTTCGCTAATGCAAACATATTTTCATGAGCTAAGTTTTTTAGTGACTTCAATCATCACTGCGGGTCAGATCCAACTGCATGTGAGTTTATGCTTATATCGGTAATGCGGGGCGCTGTGTCGCGGGTGGCTGCAGTGTCCGTGCCAAGTTCGGGTTGGGTGCCAGCGGGGACCTCGGTTCAACATGTGGGAACTTATTCACCTCATGTGTATATATATATGTATATATATATATATATATATATATATATGTGTGTGTGTGTGTGTGTGTGTGTATTATTATTATTATTAGTTATAGCATGATAACGATATGATGTTACCATAGTGAAGTTCCTACTGTATAATCTCAGAAGGGGCCACACCTACCTAACCTCAGTTCGGGCGTGGTAGAGGTGTGGTGCACACATAGCTACAGGCATTGTGGCGTAGTCTCTATCTCCTCAAGAAAAGTCAGTCGACAGTTTGTAGAATATAGGGCGTTCATTCGGTAGCGACCAGGATCATTTCGCTGAAAAAATGACGGTTGAGCCGTTGCGTTCGGCGATGTCTATGGGAAATAGCGAGGATACATCCCTCGCCCTGCCATCAGATAACAATTTACGCACAGGACAGCAACGTGTACTGGATCAAGTTCACACTATAAAGAGGAGCAAGTCGAAACAACTTAAAAATGGATCACTCTCACCCACGAGTAAGTTCATTCAGAAATATTGTACAGGCCTCAATATTATTTGTTTCTCCAATAATGAAGAATAGCCCACACAATATAAAGACTGACTGCTGTGTAGGTGAGGTGCATGTTGCGATGTTTCCCTTACTTTAGCGTGGCGAAAACCACTTCACTCCAGTGCTTCAGTGTGCAGCTTGTTATGCCTTCCAATTTCGTAATATGAAGGGCCAACATCTTTGTAGGTATGCCCTGTCCCTAGCACCAAACGCGTTTTTCAATTTTGGAAGTGTGTGCCTTAGACATGTATTTTTAACATAAATGTTGCCATTTGATTCATTGTAGGCCTACCGGAGTTAGCCTTTTTAGCTAATTTACATCCGCAGTCCCCAGGCAGGCAGGGCACTATTATCAGACAACATTTAACTAACAACAAAGACAGATCCCAAATCCTCCATCAGAATGATGCACATTATAACACACACACACACACACACACAGCTACTAGAACATGTGGGTGACAGACAATAGGCCTAATTGTACAGAGATTCTACAGACTTAATGGTTGTTTCGTTTGCCTGTCCCCAACAGGTATTTCATTTAGAAATGTTGAAAAGCATTCATAAATATCTTGGCAGCTTCTATGGAGAGAGAGGATCTGATTAGTTTAAAATAACACATTGTATTTAATTGTTGTAGTTATGTTCTTATTTATTATTATTATTATTATTATTATTACAATTTGAATTTAATATGACACCAAGATATTTAAATTCAGTGCTCAATGAATTCACCCTTAATGAGAATATGTGCATGTGGTGTCTGCGTCTTTGTTTGTGCGAACATCGCTTTTGTCTTGCTAATATTTGAGCTTAAACAGGATTGATCAAGCCATTCAGTCACACCTTCCATAGATTTAGGTAATTTCCAGTTGCTAGCTGAGCTGTTTTTGCCTGTGTGTATAAGACCATGTAAGCTGCATACAGTTGTACCTCTACTCCATGATAGTGCTGTGGAAGGTCATGAACAATAAGGGCCTAGCAAAGATCCTTGGCGTACACCCCCTGTGTACGTCATGTAACTGGAGGGGATCGTATTTCACACTGCATCCTATTTGATAAGTATGATGACATCCATGTCGGTGTTTTTGATGAGAAGTTAAAATTTGATAGTTTAGTTTAGAGATCAAGACATCATGATTTACTGTATTTGCCAAATCTACAGTGCCAACAACTCCTCCCTTCTCCAGCCACAATCTTATTTGTTCTATGAGATGCAGGTAGATAGTTTTTTGTTGGCCATGTTTGTTACTTGTATGTTTATAAGTGACATGATAGTCACACTTGGATAATTATGCTGATATGCAATTTTCAAAAAATGTTTCAGCAATTTTAGATGATAGTGAATATTATTTTGGAATGCCTATTAGGCCTATATTATTATGACCGCAGCGCTAGCGAAGGTTTAGTTAGAGTTTTTTTCTTCCGGATTTTTTAATTAATTTTTTTCCTTCAGTGAATTTCTGTCAATGATTCCCGGGACACTAAAAGACCGGGCTGCACGAAACTTCCGCATAAAGCCCCACAAGGATGACACGGAACCATTGTTTTTCGTTTTGATCCGAAGAAGGGTAGCCCGGACACAATTTTTCTCTGAATATCTCGAGAACTGTAAGGCCTTTTTCGCATGTTGGTCTCAAGGGGCCATGTCGACCCATCCCATATCCACTTGTTTGAGGTACAGCGCCGCCCACTTAAAAATGAAAAAGCAGCTATCTTTGGCTGATACTTTGCCACACTTTGCCAAGTTTTGTGTAATTCAGTTCATTGGGGGCCATATCAGTCACACACACACACACACACACACACGCACACACACACACACAGTCACACACACACACACACACACATAAACACACCCACACGCACACACACATACAGGCACACGCACACGCACACATACACACTCACACCCCATTATCCCCCACACACAAACTCACAAGCCATCCCACACACACACATAGAAGCACAAATAAACACTAAACACAACACAAATCACACACTATGCACACACTCATTCAAATACACAAAAGTAGGGGATGGAGTAGGAGATGGAAACAAATTGACAAGCGTGATTTATTTTTGCGGAGAGAATGTGTAGGACTGGGCAGCGGTCATATTTTGTGCCGCTCAGCGGTAGATCTAGTTTGTCATTGGGTATCTTCCTGGAAAACCAGGAAAGACTATGTACTTCCCAAAATGATCCACATCTTTATCCACATCCACTGCTGTACATTTAAATATTCTCCCTAGAATTAGAACTAAATAAGATTCATGCATTATCATACTGGATATGTAACCATCCCACCTCTTTGTAACATATAGCTCAGGTGGCTTTAAACACCATGTTCTTTTTTCTACACCTAACTAACTTATTCATTTATCATGTGAACAAACCTTACTGTTCTGTACTGACCCTAGGCAGATGGGTTAGGCCCTTGAGTTGTGGATCTGCTCGAGGTTTCTTCCTACATGTATCTCCAATTCTAGGGAGTTTTTCTTCGCCCCTGTTACTCATGGGCCTTCTCTGATTGTTTAACACTGTGTAAAGCGCCATGAGACATATGCAATGTTTTGGCGCTTTACTGTATATGTAAATGATATTCAATTGGAAAAAAATGGAATTACTAAGGCTATTTTAGATTTATTTGAACTGTAATAGGTCTACATCATCAAATTCATTGCATTTCTGTAATACCTCATATTCATCATTCTTAAAAAGATACAAACAATTATGGAATAGTGTGGTAGTAATATTGCTTTGATATATGCACAAGAGCTTTCTCTGCCAGTCTAAGCCTCTCTTTCTCACACCCTCCGTTTTTGCTCCACATTTCCTCATCCAGGTCCAGTGACACACATATCAGAATCAGAGCCTATATCCTTCAGGTTCTCACCTTCAGGAACCATAAATGGCAGTGTCTTTGGAAGGAGCAAATCAGTTACTGTGGGCAGCCGCAATAGAACGGTAATGACAGACAGTGCCTCTTTGAATACGTTGACCCCAGCTGTGTGGTGTGGCAAGGGCAGTATAACTGCAAGGCAGACATAAGCACAGATGTGGTTATCTGCACAGACTGTCTTTTTTCTGTTTGTTTGTTGTTAAAGGTTGTATCAGCGATAGCGGGGATACATCACTTCTGTTGATGTTCAAACAAAACAGAGAGCTAGCTCGCTACTCCCTGCCCCTCCCTCCCGTGCAATTACAGTAAAACCCTCCTAAGCGCGCATCTCGTCAGTTATTGGTTGAAACACTTTATTTTGCCTTTGAGAGGGTTGCCAACCCTTGAATGTGATAATTTATGTTTGAGCCTTTTTTGAGCCTGAAATCGCTGATACAACCTTTAATATTATATTTATATGTTTTTGAAGTTGTTTTGGACGAAAGTGTGGCAAATCTGATACCTGACATTATAAGTATCACAATTATAAGTAGTAGAGGAAAAGGTTTTCTTTTTAATTGAATAACTCAAAACTAAACTCAAGAAGTGTTAAGGCGCTTGCAGCTTGCTGTCATGTGTTTGTCTGAACTGACTGTTATTATAAGGCAGTGTTTTTTTTTTTATTTTAGAAAGCTTCTTTTCTCTTTCTTTCTCTGGATTGGTAAGGGAGGTTTAACTCATGTGTTAAGAGTGTCAATACTTCATTAACATCCAGGCTAGCTCACTAGTTCTGTAGTTCTCTTTGAGTTGTTTTGGATATTTTATATTTAATAGAATTAATAGAACTAAGTAGAATTGGTATTTAATAGAATTGGTGCATTTTTGCCTTAACCTGTCTGAAGGCAACCATGACAACCATGGCACACTTGTCTACATTATTTGATAGACACACAGTCATATATCATGAATATATTACAGTAATAAATCAAGATGCTATCATAACAGCTTTTGGTGCTTGAATGTTTTGCCATATTGGCTGGCAGGTTTGCATCTTGTGGTTCAGAGACACTTATGTGGTTCAGAATCCTTTCATGCAATCTAGCATTAATTTGTGTCTTGAATTTCACCCCAGTGCATGAGAGAAAGTTGGAATTAATGACTAACGGTATGTGTGGTCATAGATTGATACCATTTGATAGATTGTCGCAGTCTCATCAAGAAAGTGCATTGTGCAGTTTCACAGTTTTAATTTCAATTATTTGATTACATATACACACGTGGAACAGTTGTGATAATAATGATAAGTTGGGATAATTGGACAGTGCCTGGAGCTTTGGCAGAAAACATAACCAATTGTTTTAGAAATCAAAGATGTCGTAATGTTTGAGGTGTCTAGGTTGTGTTGTTTTGATAGAGTAAAGATAAATCAAATACCAATACCCAAGTATTACAGTTCCAATTACTTGGAAAACAAAATGTAAAAAGAATGATTTATGAAAAAACATTGTGGATATACCAAACTCTTAATATATTTTTTGTTTCAACTTGTTTCTATCCACGGGATATCCCTCAGTTGTTGCTTTTGTAATTCATAATTGTATAACAGAGCTAGAGAGTCATTCAGTTTGTTATACTTGTGTTACGGTATGTTATGTTATGGGCTTACTGATCCTTAGTGAGAATTGTATTCAGTCAGTGAGTTCTCACAGCGTTACTCCAGTGTTACTTTGATATCTCAAAAGTGGTTAAGGAGTGTTTCAGTCTGTGCTTCATTCTAGTTTTTCAGTGAGTAACAACAACAGCTTAGTTAATATCAAGATATCTCACCCCTGCTGACTCCTTAAGGCCATCCAGCAGAAGAGCCGCACTCTCTCTGCAAAGTCCAGGAAATCCAGCTCCAGCCAATGGGAGCAACACATCCAGTCCTCCAACTGGCCCCAATCTCCCCTGCAGACTGCAAGCAATGGTATCATGCCCAGCGTCAGTGACCCGACACTGGCCCCCACCAACCTCATGAAGCGGGCCACCGGGCAGGCCTCCACTAGGCAGGCACGGCCCAGTGCCACTGTTCACTCCATGGTCAACGAGACGACCACCAACAAGGTGATCACCACCAGCACCGTACAGCGCCACTCTGCTGTGCAGACGCCATCGAGCCCAGGCAAGGTGGAGACCAAGATATCAGTCATGGCCAAAACTAAAACTGAGTGAGTGCTGATAACGTGCCGTCAAGCTTTCATGCCATTTCACAAGGACAGTGACAAGACACTGTTGTCGTTATTTAGTCACACCATGTTCTCAACTGGCTCACACGTCTAATCCCATTTTGAAAGAGTTTCCTTTTGTGGTCTTCTGGGCAGGGTGGACCCTCTCACCACTGTGCCTGACATTACAATGAAAGAGGCGGTGGAGTATCTCTCAAAAGAAGAGGGGAATTATCAGATATGGGGAGCATCCTTCATCCAGCATAGCACCTTTACGGATGACAAGTCCAAGCACGAGGTATGGCTGGGCAGACATTAGACGCTCTGGAGTTGCATGGGCGTTTCTGTTTGCTTACTCTTGTTTGCTCATGTCATATAGTGTTTGTTACTGATAGTAAATTGCCTGGTACACTGGCCGCACAAGATTCATGTGTGCAATCAGCTTCTTTTACCTGTTTTGTTTTAATGTGCGGAAGTGTAACTTTTCAAGTGTTTAATTTTTTAGATGTTCTGCTGCCTGTCTGCATACATATAGACCACAGACATATGGACCACATACATACATAAAGACTGCATACATGTAAAAGACAACATGCATACATGTAAGACCATAGACCTACACTGACCCGCAGGCCCCTAATGACCTGCAGACCTGATGATTAAAAAAAAGAGATGCACTGAGGCATTATAAAAATATATATAACATTTCTGTGATACATAAGGTACCATATTGATGACACAAGCAATTATATTAAGAGTGTTCATGATTTCAAGTCACTGTCCATTTAATATTCTGATAGCCTGGGGAAAGAAGCTGTCCTTAAGACGTGTTGTGTGTGAGGTAATGCTCCGGTAGCGTTTACCAGAGGGGAGTAATGAAAACGCTACGAGTTGCTCGCATGTGATAAGTTACAGCCACCTGCACACACTGTTAAGAATGCTTGTTGTAAACTGCTTTGAATTAGTCGATTACCAATGCAGCTTGCTATTGAGAAACCTGAAATATGTTACTGGTGATAATATATCAAAGGATATTAATTTAAAATGTTATTATGAAAGTGCCAATTTTAGTAGGCGATGAAACTAGGGCTGCAATAATTATTCAATTAATTAGTCATTTCAATTTCATTATTAATTTCATAAACATGAATATTTTCAGCATATTCAGCTACATAAACTTGAAAATGTTCAGCTTTTTTCAACATACTACTCTATGGCAACACTAAATATCTTTGGTGTGTGGACAAAAAAGACATTTGAGGACATAATTTACATTTATTCATTGAGCAAGCTCTTTTATCCAATTGTCAATTACAGTAGACTGCAGGACCATTGCCCCAAGAGCAACTTGGGGTTAAGTGCCTTGCTCAAGGGCACAACAGTGGAAGTTGGGAATGGAACCCACCAGAACTTGTTCGGGCTACTGCATGCTAGCCCAGCTCCTTAGCCACTACACTACCACCACCCCTTAACCCTTAAAGGAGTACCGTCACACTGGTGTGACGGGAATGTTGAGAAATGAACGTTCTAAAGAATATCTGGGTTCATTGAATTCAACATAGAATTTTAGAACCTTCAATTGTTGCGGAACTTAGAACGTTCAAAAACCTACACCTTTAAGGGTTAATAATCACGGGCTTTGGGAAATAGTGATCAACTTTTGATAGATATGACCTAACTGATCTAACGTGATTGCTGTTAAGCAAATGTTTTGCTTGCATGTCTCTGTGTGTGTGCGTGTGTGTGTGTGTGTATGTATATATTATATCAGGTCCTGCAGCTTGGAGGGATACCTCCTCTGGTGGCTCTGCTGCGGCACTCCAACTCTCAGGTGAAGCAGACTGTGGCCGCTGCACTGAGGAACCTGGTGTTCAAGAACAGCAACAACAAGCTGGAAGTGGTCCGCTGCGAAGGCATTGAAGAGGCTCTGACCCTACTCAAGGAGACAAACTCTGCCTTCACTCAGAAACAGCTAACAGGTGTGGAGCGTTTTCAGTCATTTACTGGTTTAAGTCTGTGGCCATGCGAAAAAAAAACATTTGTGACTTGTAAATCCAAAGACCGGCATATCAAAATGTAACTTTTTAAACCAAAAACAATTAATTTACATTTTTTTTGGTTAGTTACTGCAAAACAGAGAACAGATACACCACAAAGTGCATAGTTTATTATAAATGGAAAATGATTCATTATTCATTTATGATATTAATGCTAAAAGCTAGATACTAAATGTGTCGATAATAATGATGGTGGTGAGCTATACATGATCTCTAGAAATGGCCTCCCCTAAAATGATTGCAGCTTCAGGCTCTTTAAATAGGAATGATATAATCAGCCAGATTGGTTAGGTTAATATATATGCTCTCTCGGTTGCCCAGGCCTTCTGTGGAACCTGTCATCAGCAGACGCGCTGAAGCCCACTCTCATCAAATCAGCACTCCCGGTTCTGACAGAGACCATTGTGGTGCCCTACACGTGCTGGTCAGAAACCAGCGCCAGTAACTATGGCGACCCAGAGGTGTTCCACAGTGCCACCGGCTGCATGCGGTAAGGGCGGCGAACACACCTTTCGCTGAGTCTGAATCATGTGGTACTGATAAAAGGCTATACTGCACTGATACTCGAGAATCTGTCACACTGCCTTGGATACTGTCTATGTGGTGTATACAAAAGCCCTGGAGGGAGAATGTTTTACATTAAAGAAATAAGTATCAAAATCAGTCATTATAAGATGCCACAGGATGCAAGACATTTCTGACATGTCTGCCATTATGAAATGATAGAAAGTGCTTACCAAAGCGGTGGAGGTTCATAACTTTCTTCATCATTCATTTTCAGAAATTAGTTCAGAAAGTAACACCTAAAACAGGGAATGATCCTTGTGCATAGAAAGCAGCTTCTTCCTCACTCATTTATGGTTATTCACTATTCCTACTCTGAACTTATACCATAGACATACATTGATTTAGGCTATATTGTTTATTCAGTAGAAACCACAGTGAAATGTCACTGGAGGTTTTCTAAGAAAAAAAGTGTGATTTTACTGCCTCAATGACTAAGTGTTACATTCCTAACTAACATTCCTGACTAAGTGTTGAACATTCCCCCCCTGCCCCCCAGGCAGCAAAC
Source organism: Alosa sapidissima (assembly GCF_018492685.1). NCBI lineage: Eukaryota > Metazoa > Chordata > Actinopteri > Clupeiformes > Clupeidae > Alosa > Alosa sapidissima. The sequence continues at coordinate 26,085,402 of NC_055963.1, forward strand.
AATGAGGAGAACAGTATCAAAATTTAACAGAGCAGGGCATGTTTACACTTGGTTCTACAATGCATGTTTGGTGATCTGATCTCAAATGGATGCTAAATACAAGTATAAAGGAACCCCCCCAGATGCATTGTGATCCAGTCCCTAAAAACACCTATTGAGGTGCTTTGGGATGCATTTGGCCTCCTACATCTTGTAAAATAAACTCTTATGTGTCCTGATGCGTCCCCAACAATGAGAGTCCTAATGTCATGAAGGCAGTGAGGAAGTCTTAACCCAAGTGATCAGCAAGTGGCTATACACCTGTATAAGCGGTTTATATAATGGTTTCGGCTGTCCACCTGTCAGAACATCATCCAAAAACCAAGTGTGAGCACGCCCACAGAGAGTCAGCTTCAGAGAAAAAGTAATGACACAGAATGTTGTTATATCTGCAATATCCATGATAACAATCATGTGTGGTGACTAAGCCGGGGTTTAATCTTCTCAACAGCAACTTGAGCTGTGCCAGTAAGAGGGAGAGGCAGGCAATGCGGGACTGCAACGGACTTATCGACGCCCTCGTCTCATATGTACAGTCCTGTGTGACTATAGACAATGCAGATGAAATGGTAATTCGCTGGCATAAACGGCTATGTAATAAAAACTTGAAAATGTTTAAACTAGCATCATATCACCGTTTCTCGTAAAATCAAAAGTGTACACCTGTGAAGTTATATTGCTTGCTGACTGGTACTCATTTCCATAATGTTTTGTCCTTACAGTCGGTGGAGAATTGCGTGTGCATTCTGCACAATTTGACATACCAGCTAGAGACAGAGGCCCCAGAACAGTTCACTAAGTACAACGGATTCTCTGAAACGAGAGCCGATGCCAACAAAAAGTCAACAACTATGGGTTGCTTCAGTCCTAAAAGCAAAAAGATACAGGTAACATACAGTTAGATCTTTATTGCCCATTTGTCTGCCTGTAGGCATTATTCTACAAATAAATTTGAAGTACCGGTACTGGCTATTTGTGGATTATGAAAGAATAAATTATCTCATTTGTCTCAATCTCAGCTGTCAGCCTTTATTGTATACTGTCAAAATGTAGAGAATATCTGCATTAGACACTAATATCATTTTATGATAAAGGCAACATAGGTTGTCATATTCTTCACATCAATGGTGAATACTCTTGATCAGTTTTATTTGTTAGTTACAGTATATTATTATATTTGTTTAGTTATATGTATTTGTCAGTCATATTAGCCCCATTTACACTCACAAGTGTATTCTAACTGTACTGATCCATCTTGACAGAACACCTTTAACTTTCCATGGATGGAGGAGGAGAGTGACCCAAAAGGTCTGAGTTTGCTCCACCACTCCAAGACCATCCAGACGTATCTGTCCCTGTTGGGCTCCAGTCAGAAAGAGGCTACACTGGAGGCCGCCTGTGGTGCACTGCAAAACCTCACCGCCAACAATAGCCCTGTAAGGCTTGCTGGAGAGGAAATAAATCCAAGTGTTATAAATCGCCCTGCTTGTTTCTATTCAGACTTTGCTGGTCACACCCTGTGCTTGTGACAATAGGTTAAATGTGACCTGGAGGCTACCAGAAAGAGCTTGTCCTTGATTTGTGAACTAATAATAATGATAATGATAATACTCCCAGGCGTTGCTAACTAGAATAGTGTGTTATTTTTGAACCGAGGCATCATGGTTTCTAAAACCTGAAAATGGCCAGTGAACCTTGTAGTTAGTTTTTGTTCCCATGAAGTTACACTCCAAGTGAGAAGCAGACATGAGTCAGTTTACACAGCCTACGTGTCTGACGTGACTTTCACGTATGCCCTAAAAATACAACTGTGCAAAAATGTGCTCTTGTCTCCTTTTAACGGGAACAATATTCACGTAAAATGTTGAAATGAATCAAATTGTTGCTTTGATTCCTAATGGAATCCAGATGGACGTCTGAAAAATGGTGTATCTGAAAAAAAATGGTCATCTGGTGTGAATTAAATTGATGAATGCTTCAATCACTGTGATTTGACTTTTTAAATGTATTCAAACTGTTATGAATATGTTGAAGTTTGAATAACAACAGTAGTTATGGATTTGTTCAGGTGTCCAGCCTCATGAGTCAAACCATTGTACAGAAGCTGAACGGCTTGCCGATGGTCTCCCCTTCCCTCCAGTCCCCTAACCTCAGCCTGCAGAAGACCGCCATGTCCCTGACTGGCAACCTCAGCAGAACCACATCGCTACAGAGCAGTATGGGTAAAGGCAGCTAATTCAAATCAGTCAATTGTCTATCAATACATGCATGTTAGTTGCTATGTGTGAGTATAGTTATATAAATCTCAACATGTTTGTCTTGGTGTGTGGCTGTACGTGTGTGTGTGTGTGTGTGTGTGTGTGTGCGTGTGTGTGTGTGTGTATGTGTATTCAGTGCGGCATATCCTTCCCCAGCTCGCCGTGCTCCTGTCAGCTGGCCCTAAAGAAATGGGCAACTGTGACGACACAGTGGCGACTGCGTGCAACACCGTGCGCACACTTCTGATGTCCGAGCCTGATGTGGGCAAGAAGGTGGTGACCAGTACCATGGTGGAATCTCTCAGTGAGCTGAGTGAGAACAGGTAAGACCACTGAACTAAACCTGAAGAGTCTTTTCATCTGTGTAGTGACCAAGCTGATCTCCATCTCTCCATGCTGATGTTTGTTGTTGTTGTTTTTTACATGTTTGTTGTGAAATGTGGCCTCCCAGACAGACACTCACAGATAGAAGGTGTTGATAATAGGGCAGTATAAGTATATAAGTATATATACTCTTTTGATCCCTCTTTTGAAATTTGGTCTCTGCATTTATCCCAATCCGTGAATTAGTGAAACACACTCATGGTATGGATAATTGCCGTCTATGGGGACTATGGGAAATGGGGAATTCGGTAAAGGTTGTTCTCTAAGTCTACTCCCATTAAGATGCTAGGACTGGAAACACTCTTCAGTGGTGAATAGGGCCAGACCCTATTCACAAGGTGAATGAGTATTGGTGAAACCAGACTAGTCTAACGCTCCATCATAGACTTGATTACTGGAAGAATTTAACAAAGTTCCATAAAATCTTTTTTTCTTTTTTAAAGTATATTTTTTTGGCCTTTTATGCCTTTAATTTACAGGACAGTAGAGAATGACAGGAAGCGAGTGGGAGAGAAAGTCGGGGTGGGATCCGGAAAGGACCACGGGGCGGGAATCAAACCCGGGTCGCCGGCGTACGGTGCAGGTGCCCCAGCCAGCCGCGCCACGGCTGGGGCCAAAGTTCCATAAATTCTTTACAAGTGCATGAAAGTCTGGATATTTGAAAAAGCCATTTGTTTGTTCTTGGGTTTGAATAATTCCAGCGTCTGGAAAAATCCTCTCGATCCGCTAGCTATCTACTGAGTACACTGTAAATAAACACCTGGTCTTCTTCCATGAAGAGGAAACAAACAGGGGGCAGCCTGTCCCCTAGATAATAAAAAAAAACACTGTGTGGAGGGGTAAGCTACCTCTCTGGTGTGTTTTGTTTGGTCTTTGGTTCAAATATAATCCACCTGAGAGATAAAAAAAAAAAATTGGGGGCCAAGCACCGAAGCTGCGAGGACCTCATTGTGTTTCTACGTTTTCCTATTATTATTATTATATGCAATGGGAGTCTATGGGAGTCTTTTTACCATAGAACCGTATGGTAAAAAGCTGGGAAATTTGGCACACTGATTGGGGACAGTCCCATGATTCATGTCACCAAGTTTCATGTCGGCAACTCGACCCTCTAGCGCCACCAACAGGCTCATATCTCAGCAACCCTTGCATGTATCAAAACCAAACTTGGTACATTGACTCATGACCCCATCAGGAGGACCCTCAAGAACCTGGTGACCTTTGACCTCTAGGGGGCGCTGTAATTCACAAACATGCCTTTTGGCCTGTAGCTGCTGCTGTGCTTAGAATTAAATTGTACTAGTGGTGTCTGGTAATACTGTGAAAGGTCCTTAGGTCAACTGAGGGCAACTTGTCACATCAATATAATTTATTCGGCCGCCATATTTGATTTGATCAAAAACACCAACAATTTCGCACAGGTCACACATTTCATCTGATCTTCACCAAAATTGGCACAGACCATCTTCAGACCATGCCTTGTCACTTCATTTATTTCTGTAACAATTGATAGAAGCGTTCGCCCGTCACATCCAATCGAAATTTGTGGCAAAGCCGCCAAACAGGAAGTGAGCTCAAATCTCAGCAATCGTTGCATGTATCAAAACCAAACTTGGTACATGGACTCATGACCCCATCAGGTGAATGCCGAAGAAATTTTGTGACCTTTGACCTCTAGGGTCACTGCAATTAGCAAAAATGCATTTTGCCTTGTAACTTTTGACGTGCTAGACGTGAAACTTGCTTTGACAGCTTATGGCCATACGTCTGATTGCAGCATTGAGCTAACAGCATTTCGTTGCCATGGTTACTCCGGCCTATCTGCTTGGCCCCCTCATTGCTGCTTGCAGCTATATTTGAATTTGAGTTTGAAAAGGCATGGCGTACAGTACATGTTATAATGATTTAAAATGGAATCCCTTAAATGTATCTATGTAACTGTATTCTGAAAAAAAAACACTTAAATAGTAACTGTATTCAAATACTTAAATTCTCCTTATTCATATTTTGTATTTTAAATACGTAATCTGTCAAAAACTCCAGGCACACTCAGGTGAGAGAAAATACTGCAGGTTTATTCACAGGGCAAATTCCTAATCTAAATTACTGGCAACAGCACATTCCAGTTCTCTAGGGGAAGGCCCTTCTTATACATGTTAGTTACATTGTTGTAATACAAATCACATGGGTCCTTCTTACTTGAACATACAATGGTCTTTTCTAAAACTCCTCATACATGCAGAAATACAACAATACATGAATACTTCTCAGACATAGCATGTGATTCTCACGCCAAGCCACGTGGCTACTTCAAGGAAGAAAGATAATAGGTCAATACAATACATATTTATCCTTCAGCATTTTGTTTTCATAGTATGCTCCCTCACAGGATATTCCTAATATTACTGCCTCAGGCAGAATACCCCTAACTCGTGAAAAAAGGGGTTGCATGACCTTTATTACAAAGTTGATGCATAGAATCGAATTTGACAGAAAAGCATACACATAATGTAGATTAGTATTTGCTTCTAGTACATATAAACTTATTAGTAACCACTTCTATTGCATAAGATTTTGTTGTTGTTGTTTTAGTAATCCAAACTTTCTACCACATGACACAACCCTGGATACTATCAGTCTCTGGTTACACTGATTATGTGAACATTTTGATAGTCACGTTTACTATCCCAAGTACATGTATGTTAATTGAAACAGTACAATAAAGCTGTATCAGTGTATTGATACTGAAATGTTGATTATGCTGATTGCATTACAGTATACATATCACATTAGCATTTTGTTTGTATTTAAATTAAGCATTAATTAATGCGCTGTCTCCTAAACAGTAAGTTCCCAAAGGCTAGCAAGGCTGCAGCCATTCTGCTGTACAGGTTGTGGGATGAGAAGGAAATCCAGAGCGTCCTGAAGAAAGTAAGCACACCAACAGCTCTCAGTCCACCCATTATGATTAACAGTCTGCCACTCTGATGACTCATATCACTACTAAACCACCGTAGACATACTAAAAAGCAGAATATGTGCTAAACAAATATACTTTGTATGCTAATATCAAACTTGTCTGTAGCTTCTGTAATCCTCCCGCCCCTAAATTGTTTGTGTTTTGCGCTGTTTTGTGGACTGTTAGATTGCCAGATTCTTTTCAGGACCATGTTCAGTGCAGATAGACAAACAAACAGTCAGGGGAAGATGGAAGAGAGAAGGGCGGGGATTGGTGTGGTGCAGACATGTCTGTGTCTGTCAGTAAAGTGTTCCTCTTCTTTTCTGAGAACTATCTGCCCTTTATTTAAAGAGTGACAGACACACACAAACACACACACACAGAGACAGACACACACAGACAGACACACACACAGACAGACAGAGACGCACCTTGACTCAGTCACACTGCACCTCTTTCACTTTTTCCTCAATGTGAAGGCATAGTCCCACGCACCGGAATTCCATACAGTACAAGGAGACACATGCACATATATGCTGACACAGACACACTTGCATGCCCACATACATGTGCTTACCCAGACCCTAACACAAAAACATGATGCATGACAACTAAGTGTTTCTCCATGCTGTCTCTCTCGCTCTACACGTGCGCACACACACACACACACACACACACACACACACACACCCCACACAGGTATAATACACAGATTTTCTGTACTGCCACACCCTCCCTGGAAGCAATGAAACAGAATTAAAGAGGAATCCAGAGAGGTGAGTTTTGATTTAGGGCAGTGATAGCAGAAAGAGAGAGAGAGAAAAGAAAAGAAAATGCAGAGAGAGCCATGCAGCCTTCTTTCTTTCTCAAACCTTGTCACATTATCATTTCCCATTATATACCTGGATTTAATTACCCGCATTTCCTTTACCTGCTACAGTATGGTGCATTGTAAGGTAATTAACTTGGCTAATGGAGATAAGATCATGGTGCAGAATGCGGATATGACACATATGTAAAATTTCAGACATAGTAGTAGCATGAACTGCAAATCTAGAGTTCCAATCCCCATATGATGACAAAGATTGTCATCAGGTTTCACTCCATCCATCACAAATGCACTATGACAAATAAAACATCATGCTGTAAATCGTCTGTTATTTTATTTATGTTCAACAGCAAGGGATGAACAAGAACACATTTGTGAACGAAGTCACAACGGCTGCCCACAAGTCAATACAGGTTATTGATTGATGACATGGACAAAGGATCCCACTAGACCATAAATGGTAGGTGTTGTTATTTCAAACCTGATTGAAAAAAACAGTGGTACTAATGGATACTAGAGACACCATTACCAGATCAAATGTAGGTACTTTCTGTAACCAATGTTTTATCAACCTGGTGAATGTTGTCAGTTTTTCCCTGGGGAATACTGTATGTAGTATCACTTGGGCTGGTAGTACAATTACTACTTACTGTGTGTTTAATTACTATGAGGAAGAGAAACAGTCACTAGAGACTGTCTGAACTTTGATACTCATTTATGGCCCCCTCTGTGCAGGTGGAGACTTGTGTGCTTTGGAATAGCACACACCCGTAGAAGATTCTATCCTCTCTATTTTGGAATGATTGTGCTTATGTTATGTAGAGGATCCTGTCACCTCTAAAACACGAACCACCAGAGAACTCTTTTTGTTCTGGCAAGAGACCTGCAATTCATTTTGGATTTTTTTTTTCATTACATCTGCTATAATCCATCCATTGTCATGGACACCTTCATGTCAGCATTGCCACTTCCTCCTACATGGATATATGGAAAGATAGTCTGTGAACAAGAAGAAATTACAGTAAAAAAGAATAAACCATATATTTTATTCCGTAGAACAGTGATGACACAAGTCTATAAGTCTGCCATGCTTTTTGTGTGTATCTCAGGAGGAGTCGGGGAAAGCTGCCCTTCAGGTTCAGATCTAGGGATGCTATTAGCTATATGTACACTTCTTGTTATCTTCTAGGAATACTAATCCAGCCCTTTCCTTAAATGTAAAGATGTCTTGTTCATTGACTGTATTGTTTCTTCACAGCATCTACCTTGATGTTACCTGGCATTCAAGTATCAAAACATGTTTCAAAAAATGCATATCCATATGTACAGTAACACTTTCTATGAACACAGTATCCATTATGAATACATTCATTAAGGGTTATAACACACTCATATAGCCTGATAATAATTGACATAAGTCTAAAGACTGGCTTTATGATACTTCAGGTTGTAAGGGATTATTCTACAACGATGCAATGTCTTATGAGTGCAGTCATAACTATTTTTGGATCGTTATACAGTATAGTGGTTATATATTTTGTCAATCATCATGAAACGTAAATACTTTATAACCCTGTATGTATGAATGTGTTTATCTGCATAATGGTTATTGAGTTTATATAAATATTAACATTAATAGATGGTTTTCAGCATACTGGTATCAGCTTATTCTGGGTTGTGGCGCTTGCACAGAAAATATTACAAACCTTGTCTTAGTAGCTCACTGTATTAGTTGATAAATTAGCACTTATTGTTGCATTATATTCATTCATTCATTACACGCAAAATCGTATCTAATCTTTTTTTTTTGGAAATGTTACTATTTATGCCAAAGATTGAATGTAAAACAATGCCTTGTGCAGTATTGTATAAGTATATATACTCTTTTGATCCCGTGAGGGAAATTTGGTATCTGTATTTATCCCAATCCGTGAATTAGTGAAACACACTGCACACACTAATCCTGGCGCAGTGAGCTGCCTGCAACAACAGCGGCGCTCGGGGAGCAGTGATAGGTTAGGTGCTTTGCTCAAGGGCACTTCAGTTGTGGCCTACCGGTCGGGGTTCGAACCGGCAACCCTCCGGTTACAAGTCCAAAGCGCTAACCAGTAGGCCACGGCTGCCATCAGTGAAAGCTGGGAATCAAACCCCCTACTTTTCAGGCTACTGCATGCTAGTCCAGCTCCTTATCCACTACACTACCTTGGTATGTCTCCTATCTAATATTGGTATTGTTCAAATGTAAAACAAGAGCTATACTTCCCATAAGATTATTAAGCATGGTTTTAATGCAATGGACAGATAAAATGTTGAAATGATTTTAATTAATTTGTTCTCTTTGATAATAAATGTTTGCAGTGCTTACTCATTCACTATGTTCACCTCTGTGGTATAAGACACACTACCAAATAAAGAGCTGACAATTATATCACTTATCACCTATCCTGGCTGATACCAAACCAGTTCACAATGGAGAATGGGTCTGAACCCTCTCAGTTCACTTTGAATTTCAAAGGGGCATCACCAGCATTGAAATTCAACTTAAGTTAGTACATTACTCTTTCAGACGTACAGCAAATACATTCTTGAAAACAAATGTTTTAAATGCAGTTGTTTGCTCAATTACAAAATTATAAACAATACATGTAGCAGTGCCAACTATCCTCTTCTGTCTGTCATTGTATACATCCCGTTGACCCATGCCAGATAAGCAGTTGTGATTAGTTCCAGGGATTTCTGTGATTTCCAAAATGGGAGAATGGCTCAAATGCATTCTCAGATCTCTATGCTGTTTCTGTTTACTCAGGTAGGCCATTTCAGCTGTGTTTTACTGGCATAACTTCAACCTCTAGGACAAACAGAATGTGCTCAATTATTTACTTTTTACGGTAATGAGTCTAATTTCTGATGTGTTAGCTTTATGAGTACAGTACAGTGGCATATAGGGTCTTCTATATAACATAACATTCTTCCCACAGATTTCTCTTGTGTATCTTAGGAAGTAGACTTGCAGAGCTTGTCCTTAAAAAATGTCTGAAGAGTTATTTACTAGGTGTGGTAACATTCTAGCATTTGTTATACAATGTAAATGTCTCATGACAGAATGAATGACAGTTGCTGAGGATTTGTAGAATGTACATACCGGTATGTAGGGCTATGATCTGAAACTGAGAGGGCAATGTATTCAGCTATGATGAATCTCTGATGCAGTGCTGTTTGGCACAGCTGATTTTACAGTAACAGCAATGATGACATGAAGTCAGTAGATCAATCTAATTATAGACGGGGCAAAACCTAGTGCAATCCGATAATGGTCACTACCAAACTTTTCTCTTTTGATGTTATAGTACTTTTTTGTGTATAATCCATTTCTGCTTGGGACATTTTTGTAACTTACATAGTTAATGAGATATTTTTTTTATTGGAATAAATTAGAGGATATAAATATATAACAAAGACATGTACATCATGTACATCAACATGTACATCATCCTGGCATTGTCATCCTGGAATTTGCCCACTTTAATTTATATTCTCTACTTGTCCCTGTAGTCATGGCCTCCTCATCACTAATTTCGGGCTCATCATTTTCAGTGGTCGACTGGTTGATCTGCTGCTCAGTCTCTGCTGGCCTCTTTCTACCATCCATCCTTCCTGACGCTTGTGTCTACTGTAGGGCCGGCTCGGCTATCCGTATCTGAAAACTTTTGGAAAAGACGGGCTATATGGACCCTATCAACTCTTTTTGGGAGGGGAGAACTCCCTCACGTAGGCTACAACCCATGCAGAGGCATTGCATTGGTGTCATGCACAGAATGCTGAACCTGTCCTACTTTAAGAAAAGACCTACCAAACTTTTCTCTTTTGATGTTATAGTACTTTTTTGTGTATAATCCATTTCTGCTTGGGACATTTTTGTAACTTACATAGTTAATGAGATAATTTTTTTATTGGAATAAATTAGAGGATATAAATATATAACAAAGACATGTATTGACTATGTGACTGTACAAGAACAACTGAACAAGACTGTCATCCTGGAATTTGCCCATGCCATGCAGGAAGATTGAATAGATCTATAGCAAATAGCATAGATATGTGTCAAATTGTTAGTGTTTTTGTGTGTGTGTTCAGGTATCGGGTGTGTCTGAACTCTGAAGACAATTTTATGTAATGTTGTCTGGGCATGTTGTCCTCTCTTCACCAGTCAGAGTGCTCACTCAGTGGCCCGCGGCACTTGTGCGTGCCAGCACAAACTCCCTGGGACTTACCCTCACACAGACTTCATTTCTCATAACACTAGGCTGGCCATGGGGTTACCCGTTAGTTAAATCCAAACTGGGTTCAGGGTCAGTGTTTATACCGGATCTGTGTTTGCATGTAATACGTTTCAAACACGTGTTTCAACACTGCATTTCGGTCGTTGCTTTTACCTTACCTAAGCCTACGCATGCCAGTTATGTATCCACCAGCTGCCTGCCTGCAGCCTACTTCCAAAACTCCAAAGCTGCTTGCTGTCAGATTTGGTTCCGAGGACACAAGTTCAGTGTATCAACAACACTCAATAACAGTTTATGTGATGTGTTAATCAATTCATTTTCCAACAATTTCACAACAGCTAGTTCTGGAGTTGGCCATTCAACTTGCCCACTTGCTTACGACGAGACTCAGGCTGCGCAATCGGCACCCGCTTCCTTATTATGACCGCCGCGCAGCGAAGCGATTTTTTTTTTTTTTTTTTTTTTCGCATGCCCAAATTTCCGTCAATGATTCCCGGGACACTGAAAGACCGGGGTACACGAAACTTGGTGGACATGTAACCCCACATGGATAGCATGGAACCATCGTTTTTCGTTTTGATCTGTAGCCCCCCCGCTGAATTGGACCCCCCGAAAGGAGGGTAGGGCAGACACAGTTTTCTGTGAATATCTCGAAAACCGTAGGGTTTAGGAGGACCATTTTTTTTTTGTATGTTGATCTCAAGGGGCCATGTCAACCCATTCCATAACCACTCATTTCATGTATAGCGCCACCTAGTTAAACACAAAAAAGTAAAAATGAGGTGGTGTAATTGAAGGTATCTGTGACCTAACATAGTCAAAACTGCACGAAATTGGAAGTGTAGGATCATTATGACACCCTCTGTATGCACGCCAAGTTTTGTGGAATTCCGTTCATGGGGGGCCACACAATAAATTAATTTATGTTACTATACACCAACTGGCCTGTAGGTGGCCGGAGACAGTTTTCTGTGAATATCTCGAGAACCGTAGGGCCTAGGAGGTCCACCTTTTTTTTGTATGTTGGTCTTAAGGGGGCATGTCAACCCATCCCATTACCACTTATTTCATGTATAGCGCCACCTAGTTAACAATTAAAAAGCAAAAAATTAGGTGTTTTCATCTCAATATCTCTGGCTGACAAGGTCAAAACTGCACGAAATTAAAAGTGTAGGATCATTATGACACCCTCTGAATGCATGCCAAGTTTTGTGTACTTTCGTTCATGGGGGGCCTTACAATAAAATAATTTATGTGTACATTTAGTGACGTACACCAACAAGGATTCCCGGGACACTGAAAGACCGGGGTACACAAAACTTGGTGGGCATGTACCCCCACATGGATAGCATGGAACCGTCATTTTTCGTTTTCATCTGCAGCCCCCCCGCTGGACTGGACCCCCCGAAAGGAGGGTAGGGCAGACACAGTTCTCTGTGAATCTTTTATGGTATGTTGGTCTCAAGGGCCCACATCAACCTTGCTCATAATCACTCATTTGTGATTTGCCCCCCCCGGTAAAAAATGAAAATCAGTAGGATTAAAAGAAAGCCAAAATAAATATTCATCATCATCATGGCTGCATTTTCAGTATTGGCGAGAAGTAGTCGTTTGTCCACTAGATGGCGCATCGTTGCAGTGAGACGTAATTTTGTTGGAAGTTAAAAGTGGGTTGGAAAAAACAATGGACGCTTCATACAAGGACTGTAATTTACCGCAGCGAACATCTAATAAGGATAGGACGATGTTCACATGAAGTGTAATTCCCATTTCTTCTTGAAGCCGAAATAAATCTGAGGATGTTTATCGGACATGCTTGGTTTTTACTGCAGGTACGTTAATCTTGTAATATCAATAAGGACCTAGGTAATGTTACCGTTAGCGTTGGTTGAGTGATGGAGGCATTTGATTTATTGCATTTGTAGAAACTATAAATGCGGTTATACCAAGCAAATGTATAGCCGCACTGTTTGTATCTTTCGACTGTCATTTATTGCACGTGCTACAAAATCATTCTGTGCAATGGAAGATTTACCAACGTTACACCGGTCTGATACAGTTTTGCCTATACATGCGTGAGACTGAGACGCCTGTTTATTTTGTTTTAAGTGCGTGCAGGGTAGGGGAATCGATGTGCTTTGATTACAGATTGGTAGTTGTAGTCTGTGAAATTAAAAAGCACGTGTGTGTGAAGTATCCAAACAATGACACCTTCATTTCATTATGGCTGCTTTAGCAAAATACCTTAAGCTACTGTGTAGTGGGTCCCATTTAGAAGTGGCTACTTCATTCGCGCTTTCCTTGACTCATGGAGCTGCGTGAATGTTATTACAACTTTTCGCCACGATATGACAGTTTAAGTCCGCTTGATACTGTAAGGCGTAAGCCATTGGTTTCCAAAGGAGATTTTATTTGTGTCGCCAGCATAGCCTATTGACAATTTATGTTGTAAATAGGCCTACCTTATAATCCTACCTGTAGCTTAGGGAAGCTAACAGCTTTCTATTAGGATCTAGTTTGTTAGTTACCGTTTTGTCATAACTCCCTGATGCATTTTTGCATTTAGAATAGCCAGAGCGTGTATATCTCAATCGGAAAATTAAACAATATCGGGTGCCTATGGACTAGGAGCCTGATCTGCCCGCTATTTATTTTTTGATTTCTTAAAAGATTGAGTTTGGTCTGATGAAAGCCAGACTAGCCATGGACCTCAGTTAAACAATGCAAGGGAACATGAATCAGCCTATATTTGCACGAACAATAACGGACAAAAGCTCTTCAACTTTGGCCCGTTAAAATGTGTATGAACAGTCTAGCGACGCATTTCATCAAGGCCCATTTGGACATGTCAGTTATTTGCACCACTGGTTAGATGTAAAACAGCATTTCGTTTCAGACTAGGCTACTGTTACTTAATTTGTGCATTAACAATAAAGTATTACATGAACTAAAGTTGACTAAAATCTTATGTAGAAGAAGAAACATTCACAAAAAATCCATCCATCCAAAAATGACCTTTGTTTTTGATAGCTGTTGAAAACGGCATGGAACTGACAGAGATGTTTTTGTTTAAAAATACATAAAAAATAAATAAATAAATAAATAAATAACATTATGCTGATACCTTTTACTTTTCCCAAATACAATGTAGCCTACAGGTGTAAGTGACCTTTCATCAATCCAGTTGCAATGGATGAACTGTGATGAACTGCCCTACTTGTGATTGTTTAGAGATTTTAAAGGTTTTATAACAATTCTACATCTTCTTTGGCTATTCTACAATCTATTCACCTTTTCAGCACCAGTAGGGTACTTTCTGTGCAGCCGCACACACACACTCAGGCATGCCAAACAAGCATACACAAAAGTTTCAAGAGTGGGGGATGGAGTAAAATATGGAGACAAATTGAAGTGTGATTTATTTTCGCGGAACGGATGTACAGGACTGAGCGGCGGTCATATTTTGTACCGCTATGCGGTACATCTAGTTTGGGTTTTGGGTTGCCAGGTTTTAGCCTCTGACAAAACGGTTGAAATTGATTGTGTATGTGTAGGGTGTATTTCATACACAATCTGGCAACCTGGGAGATGTCAGACTAATAGAAAAAATGAATGGATCAATGATTTTAAAGTGAAGTTTGATGGCCATGCAAATTACGGGAGTTTTCCAGGAGAAATAACAAAACGGGAGGGTGCCGGGAGATGACCTTGGAATACGGGAGAACCCGGGAAAAACGGGAGTGTTGACAGGTATGGGTTGGTCTCAAGTAGCTACATAAGTATAAGTATATAAGTATAAATATATATACTCTTTTGATCCCGTGATGGAAATTTGGTCTCTGCATTTATCCCAATCCGTGAATTAGTGAAACACACAGTGAGGTGAAGCACACACTAATCCCGAAGCAGTGAGCTGCCTTATACAGCGGCGCTCGGGAGCAGTGAGGGGTTAGGTGCCTTGCATAATGGCACTTCAGCCGTTCCTACTGGTCGGGTTCGAACTGGCAACTCTCCGGTTACAAGTCAGAAGCGCTAACCAGTAGACCACAGCTGCCCCAATTACTCCTAGGTGTGGTTTGGGCGTAACGTGCAATAGACCAATCAGAGCATCATCTCACATTCCCTTTAAAAGCAGGCGCGCTTGTTGCATGGCATTACATTATTACATTACATTACATTTGGCTGACGCTTTTTTAACCAAAGCGACTAACAACATGGTAAACAGTAAGTGTTAGAACAATTCTCACAATTTTAGGACAGTTTAAAAAAAAACATTAGAGTACAGTAAGAATAAGTGCGTCGGTGAGTGCTGTTTTTAACAGTTACTTGTCAGTTTAAAACGGCTGGTGAGTGCTAGGATCAGTAAGACTTGTTGTAAGTGTTGCTATGAGAGTAGATGTTCTCTAAAGAGCTGGGTCTTCAGGAGTTTTTTGAAAGTGGAAAAGGATGTCCCTGCCCTTGTAGGAACTGGCAGTGTGTTCCACCAACGAAGAACAACAGATGAGAAAAGTTTGGATTGGCTTGAGCGTACCGGTGGTAGAGCTAGACGTCGTTCGTCAGAGGAGCGCAGCGGTCTGGAGGTAGTGTAAGTCTGTATGAGGGCATTCAAGTAGGTGGGAGCAGAACCGGAGACTACTTTGTAGGCAAGCGTTAGAGACTTGAATTTGATGCGGGCCGCCATAGGTAGCCAGTGTAGCTGGATGAGCAGCGGGGTAACATGTGCCCTTTTGGGTTGGTTGTAGACCAGGCGCGCCGCCGCGTTCTGGATCATCTGAAGTGGTTTCACTGCGCAGGCTGGGAGACCTGTCAGGAGGGCATTGCAGTAGTCGAGTCGTGAGATGACTATTGCCTGAACCAGAATTTGGGTAGCATCTTGAGTCAAGTAAGTCCTGATTTTCCGTATGTTGTAGAGTGTGAAGCGGCATGACCGGGCGACTGAGGCAACATGATCTGAGAAGTTTAGTTGGTTGTCGAGAACAACTCCTAGATTTCTTGCAGTCCTGGTCGGTGAAACAGACAGGGAGTCAAATTTGATGTTGATGTCGTGGTGTATGGTAGGTTTAGCTGGGATGACCAGCAGTTCAGTCTTTGAGAGGTTCAGCTGGAGGTGGTGTGCCTTCATCCATGTAGCTATGTCTGAAAGGCAATCCGAGATCCGTGCTGAAACCAGGGGGTCGTCAGGTGGAAAGGACAGATAGAGCTGTGTGTCGTCTGCATAGCAGTGGTATGAGAAGCCGTGCGAACGGATAATCTGTCCCAAGGAGGTGGTGTAGATAGCAAAGAGGAGGGGGCCCAGCACTGAGCCCTGGGGGACCCCTGTGGTGAGATGGTGAGGTGCAGATAGCTGACCAAGCCATGATACGTTAAACGAGCGTCCTGTGAGGTAGGATTCAAACCAGGAGAGAGCAGAACCGGAGATTCCCATGTCAGCGAGTATAGAGAGAAGGATACGGTGATTAACCGTGTCAAAGGCAGCCGATAAGTCAAGCAGAATGAGTACTGATGACCGAGCGGTCGCCCTGGCTTCTTTTAAGGCTTCTGTTACAGACAGCAGAGCCGTTTCGGTAGAGTGGCCGCTTTTGAACCCAGACTGATTTGGATCCAGAAGGTTGTTCTGTGAAAGGAAGTCAGAGACCTGTTTGGAGACTGCTCGTTCAATGCCTTTGGATAGGAAAGGCAGTAGTGAGACAGGGCGGTAGTTCTCGACTTGAGCAGGGTTGAGAGAAGCTTTCTTAAGTAACGGTGTTACCCGGGCCATTTTGAACGCTGTTGGAAATGTGCCGGAGGTTAGCGAGGCATTGATCACATGTGTGATAGCTGGAGCGATGGTCGGGCTGATGGACTGAAGTAGGCTCGTAGGTATAGGGTCCAGCGAGCATGTGGTAGGACGGCTGCATGTCAGGAGTCTGGACACTTCACATTACATTACATTACATTTGGCTGACGCATTTTTAACTACTAACAACATGGTAACAGTTAAGTTTTAGAGCAATTCTCCCAACAATTTTAGGACAATTTAAAAACGGTAGAGTACAGAAAGAATAAATGCATCAGTGAGTGCTGTTTTTAAACAGTTGAGTGTTGAGTTGAGTTTGAGTTCAAGTGCTAGGATCAGCAAGACTTGTTGTAAGTGGTGCTATGAGAGGAGATGTTCTCTAAAGAGCTGGGTCTTCAGGAGTTTTTTGAAAATGGAGAGGGATGTCCCTGCCCTTGTAGGAACTGGCAGTGTTCCACCAACGAGGAACAACAGATGAGAAAAGTTTGGATTGCCTTGAGCGTACCGGTGGTAGAGCTAGACGTCGTTCGTCTGAGGAGCGCAGCGGTCTAGAGGTAGCGTATGAGGGCATTCAGGTAGGTAAGAGCAGAACCGGAGACTACTTTGTAAGCAAGCATTAGAGCCATGAATTTGGACCCCCCCCCCCCCCCCCCCCACGACAACGACAACGTTGCAACACATTAAATATATGGGAGTTTTAGCAGAGTGCGGGCATTTCATTCCTTTTGCAGTTTGTAGGCTATATTGTTGTTCGGTGATTTAGCCAGAGACTTTCTAATGAGGAGACACAGCACTCAAAAAATCCTCCATAGAAATGCATGGGGCTAGTTTGTAACGCCAATATGGCAGTTGTCTATACATATCCCACCCCTTCCTCGGCGAAACGTCGACATGTGAATACATTGAGCCAATCATTTGGTGTGATGTGAATACATTGAGCCAATCATATGGTGTGTTGTGAAGACATCGTGCCAATCATGTGTTGTGAACTCGCCGCTGGAGCAAGATTGGTGTCGTGAAGCCTTGTGCACGCGCATTTCTGCCGAACAGGATGCCCGATGAGTGCCCAAAAATCGTTGCAATATGGCCGCCGAGTGGAGGGACTTGCCTAAAAGGACTTTGATTTAGCCTACTCCTTTACTACACCCTCTTCCGAGCAAACAAGGCATATAGGTTTATCATGTAGGGTAATTGTTCTTTCTTACATTAAATAACTTTAATTTATATTCTCTACTTGTCCCTGTAGTCATGGCCTCCTCATCACTAATTTCGGGCTCATCATTTTCAGTGGTCGACTGGTTGATCTGCTGCTCAGTCTCTGCTGGCCTCTTTCTACCATCCATCCTTCCTGACGCTTGTGTCTACTGTAGGGCCGGCTCGGCTATCCGTATCTGAAAACTTTTGGAAAAGACGGGCTATATGGACCCTATCAACTCTTTTTGGGAGGGAAGAACTCCCTCACGTAGGCTACAACCCATGCAGAGGCATTGCATTGGTGTCATGCACAGAATGCTGAACCTGTCCTACTTTAAGAAAAGATAGACTAACGTGACAAATGTCAATATTTTTTTCCTCGACCGGCCCAAAAGTGAAGCGGCCCACCGGGAATTCTCCCGATTACCCACCCCGGGCGTGATTCAGTCTTACTCTTCTTGGACTGAAGACAAGTCCTGCCATGCTAAATAGCCTTTCACAGGCCGCTGAGGCAGGTAGCGGAGTGTTCAGCTTCACAGAAAGCTGCCAATGTACAGAAACATTTCTTGCAAATACGGCCACGGGTGTATGACGTTATTTTCACCACTACCCTGTTCACCGAGTTCACCACTGTCATCGGGGTGGTCGTCTATGATAACGGGAGGTCCTCCAGTAGGTGCTCGTGCAGTGCTTCCATGGCGGTTTCAGTTGTGCGTCCTCCTCCTTTAGCAACAAACAAGCGCTTGCGCAGCGTGCGGAGCGTGCGTAATGCAATCTAGGAGCAGAGATTCGCTAAACCTCCCTTATTGCAGTCGCACGCATTTCTTCTAATTTTATGTTTTAGTAACGAGTAACGAAGATGCTTAGTGGAAATATAACGGAGTAAAAGCATACATTTTATCTAGGAAATGTAGTGGAGTAAAGTGAAAGTTGACATAAATTTAAATAGCGAAGTAAAGTACAGATACGTGAAATTTCTACTTAAGTACAGTAACAAAGTATTTGTACTCCGTTACATTACAACACTGGACGTGCATCTGTCAAGGGGAAACTCTGCTGTGCGTCGGATGCAAAATAGGAATGATACAAGCGCCGGTGTACAAAGTCAATTGCGCATGAGTGCAAGATAGACAATGGGCCCTATGTTCACAGTTTGATACTCAATTCAAAAACTGCCAAAACAGCCAAAATGCCACCGTCTTATCTGGGCCTAAAATGGACTGAGGTTACATGGAAAAAGGTCCTGTGGTTAGACCAATAAAAATGTGCCATTCTTTGGTGAGGTGGAGGGTGTGGAGGAGCATTAGTGCCTACAGCTTGGGCATCTTGCACATTTGGCAAAGCACAATCAATTCTGAATGATGTACAGTTCCCTCCAGAATTATTGGCACCTCTGCTAAAGTTGAATGAAAACCGGTATAAAGATCTCTGTTGGTGATTTATTGTAATCTCCCTTTGCCAATGTTCACCAACAGATGCCAATGTTTTATTGGTAAAGGGAGGTATTACAAGCAGGAGTGCCAGTAATTG
Source organism: Alosa sapidissima (assembly GCF_018492685.1). NCBI lineage: Eukaryota > Metazoa > Chordata > Actinopteri > Clupeiformes > Clupeidae > Alosa > Alosa sapidissima. The sequence goes on from NC_055963.1 coordinate 26,104,651, forward strand.
TGAGCAACGTGTTTTCCTTAAAAATAATGTATTTCTTTTTCTCAGAATAAATTTGCTTCCCTTTATGGGTGGATTTTTCCTCGTTGTTTTCATTGGGAGAGTACCTGTTTTTAGTCAACTTTACCTTTGTACTGCATACAGGTTTTGAGCAACATATACAGTGCCTATAAAAAGTCTTCAGTCCCATGCTAAAGTTGACTAAAAAGAGGAATAAAAAAATCGTCTTTTGGAAATGGATCTTAAGGCCATCCTTAAAAATATTTTTGTTTGCAGTAACAGCCAAAAAAAAAAAAAAATGGGTCGGTAGGTAGGTCAATATTTTTTTTTTTCAAGATTCAAAGTAAAAAAAAAAGTTCAATTTTGGTCATGGTGATTACGTAGGAATGAATTTACACAAATGTGCATATTGTGACGTAACTGACTGGGTCTTCAACCAGTGCCTTCAGGCGCACCATTGCAAACCTCATTCTGATGCAGGTTATATAGACCAGCCTTTCTCAAACTTCTTTGACCTGAGGCCCGGTCATGGCAGACTTTTGGGTCATAGGGCTCATCTACATGTACCCAGAAAGAAGGCTACAATAGCTCTTGGCCACGTTATTTTGAAATTTGACTATACAATACTCAATGCTATACAGTGTATACAGTCTCTGCTCTGTTTCTAAGGAAGTTCCAAAAAACAACACCGTTCTATTAAGTTTCGTTAAATAAATAAATAGCCTTCCAACAGGTTGAAGCGGAGCTTTGATACCAGCGTTATCGATTAGTTTCAGTTTCCCTCGCGCAGACGCGCATTGAATGAATGCTCATACCACCACTTAATTGTAGGGCTCCATGTTTAATGACATCGATAGCAGAAACGTTTGTTTTCTTTTTTCGTCGATCCGCGGTTTCTTGATCAACTGCGCAGCAAATTATCAGATGAAGCACAGGGCCTAATTTCACTCCACGACTCCGCGGACCAGCAGTCTCCATGTTGCGGACCCATATTTTGAGAAATGCTGAATAGACCACAACCAATTTCAATACTCCGACACGGTCACCGCTAGACTAGGGGGAGAAGGGATGAGAAAAGATCTGCCCACAGTTCTTCCAGAACTTCGTGCCAAGTAAAAGCGTTATCAGTTTGTGTGAATGAAACGAAGCGTAGGCCATAGTGTGACATGCGTCAAACCAATGGTGTAGAGATGACGCCACAGGTTTTTTTTAAGTGAGCCACGTTTGCATGTAGGCAAGTTATATTCACAATACTTGGGCCTACTAAAAGAAATATTATTTTATTGCATTTGTATTGGTTGTTTAGAGTAAAAAAAAACAATCGGTCGGTATTAACGCAAGTTTACAACCGGCAAGTCGGTCGGACTAAAAGGGGGAAAAAAATAAATATTTGGGTCGGTTCTAAATTGACAGGGTCGGTCGGGTTACGGCAAACGAAAATATTTTTAAGGATGGCCTAATGCCTTAATTAATAAATGAGGAAAAATCCATTATTCATTCACAAAGAAAATTGGTGTCCTTAAAGGTTGGATTTTTCCTCATTTTTTAATTAAGGCATTAAAGCAACACCAAAGCACTTTTCCTCTGTCGCACGCACACTACCGGTATTTGTTTGTTAACGATGTCCACAGACAAGGCAGAGTATGTTGCATGATTTTATGAAAGTATGATGTATTGCAACATCAGAAGCATTTCAAATGTGTAGTTTCTTATGTCTCTCATTCCATCGAACTACAGATCCGCTACCCGATCTGGCAAATTTACATAGATAGATAGATAGATAGATACTTTATTGATCCCCAGGGGAAATTCAAGGTCTCAGCAGCATACATACAAGACAAACACATTCTTTAACAGCAGAAGAGTAATTAAAGTATATAATATAAAAACACAACTAAGCAGTAAGGACAGTAGAAGAAAAAGAATATGCTAAATATACTAAAATACAAATTATACTAACACTTAATACAATATATAAAAATATGCTAAAATGCAAATAACAAAATTACAAATTATACTAACACTTAATCTAAATCAATTCTAAAAACAGTATCCACATAGTGGTGATTAATAAATCAGAGGCGCTTGCAATGACTGAGGCAGGGACTGAGCCTGTGATTCTCTGTGCATAGTAAGGTATGGTAAGGTGCTCTAAGGTGCTCTGTGTGAATGAGTGTCATGGTGGTAGTGCAATGGTGATAGTGGTCATGGTGATGGTGCAAATGAGTAAGTCAACAGTGCAACAATGCAGAAATAAAGTAAAGGAAAGTCTATATATCTATATATTTAACTATTTAAGAAAATGTATAAGTGTGGCCACAGTTCGGCTGTGGCATGGAGGGGGGGGGGTTATGCATATGTGCTAATGTGCTAATATAGCACGCAAACAGTGAGGCATAAAGACAGTGGTACAAGTGGCTAGTGGACAGACAGTACCAAACATGGAGGGGATGAAGAGGCAGACAGACTATGCAGAGAAGTCTATCTCTCCTCTTCCCTTAAGTGAGGCATTGAACAGTTCAATGGCCCTGGGGACAAATGACTTTCTCAGTCTGTCAGTTGTGCAAGGCAGCTGATCAGTTTTCTGTTTAACAATAGTGCTGTGGAGTGGGTGACACTCATTGTCCAAGATGTTGATCAGTTTGTTCAGGGTCCTTTTGTCAGATAGTGAAGTGATACACTCCAGTTCAGCTCCCACTACAGAGCCAGCTTTCCTTACCAGCCTGTCAATTCGCCCCACATCCTTCTTCCTTGTGCTTCCACCCCAGCATACTACTGCATAGAAGAGGACGCTGGCAACAACAGACTGGTAGAACATCCTGAGGAGCTTACTGCACACATTGAAGGACCGCAGCCTCCTCAGGAAATACAGCCTGCTCTGCCCTTTCTTGTAGAGTGCATCAGTGTTGGCTGACCAGTCCAGTTTATTGTCCAGGTGGAGACCCAGATACTTGTAGGTGCTAACCACCTCCACATTGACCCCATCAATGTGAACTGGTAGCAGAGTGGGCTTAGACCTGCGGAAATCCACCACCATCTCCTTGGTCTTTGAAGTGTTAAGTTGAAGATGATTGAGTTTGCACCATTGTACAAAGTCCTCCACCAGGCTCCTGTACTCCTCCTCCTGCCCGTTCCTGATACACCCCACAATTGCAGTATCATCAGAAAACTTCTGCATGTGGCATGACTCGGTGTTGTAGCAGAAGTCAGATGTGTACAGGGTGAACAGGACTGGAGAGAGCACAGTTCCCTGTGGCGCTCCGGTGCTGCAGATCACAGTGTCAGAGAGACAGTTCTTCAGTGCGGTTATAGCCGAGAGGGCAGCGAAGCGAATGCAGAAGTGCCGTTCACCCTGTTACGAGTTGATGAACCACTGAAATGATTTTGGAAAGATTATTTTAATGTACAAAAAACTCTTTGGTGTTGTATTAAGATCCATTTCCAAAAGATGATTTTTTTGTATTCCATAGTCGTCAGCATGGGGCTGAAGACTTTTTATAGGCACTGTACTGCCATCCAGGCAATGTCTTTTCCAGGGATTTCCTTGAATATTTCAGGAAAACAATGGCAAAATGGATTCTGCACATATTTAAACAGCATTTCTCCATAGAGTAAGAGTCCAGGTGCTAAAATGACCTGTTTGCAGTCTAATTAATTAGTCAAATTATGTGCATAATGGAATGAAAAACATGACTAAGAATACCCCATCTTATTGAGCAACTTAAATCCTATATTGGGGAGTAATGGGACATCATTTAATTCTTAAAACTCTAACAATTGGTCTCCTCAGTTCCTAAACATTTACAGAATTTTGTTAAATGAAGAGGTAAAGCAGCACAGTGGTAAACGTTTTTTTAAATATGTTGCTGGCATCAAATTCAAAATGAACATATATTTTCCATTAAATAGTCAAAATTTTCATTTTCAACATTTGATATGTTGTTTGTGTCCTTTTTGCTGCTAAATATGGGTTTTACAAGACTTATTATCACATCCTATTTTTATTTGCAACGTCCCACATTTTTCTGATTTGGGGTTGTACATCCATGCCAATGCGTTATACTTACATCCATGCAAATGCGTTAGTACGTACATCCATGCCAATGCGTTAGTAACAAATGCCTGCTGCTTTTTGCATTTTCAATTGCTACTGTCATGTACTGTATGTTGGTCAAAATGCACTGTACTGGTTCAATGCTGAATAGTCCTACTCTAAACCATGTAGGCATATTTCACCACTTGAGTTATTACATGCAAAAGTGTTGAACTAGTTGTTGTAAATAGATGTCATAAGGCGTATTTCCTATGTTTTGCTGTAAATTTGTCATTTTTCCTTTGCACAATCCTGCAAGGCTATTTTATGTTGTATGTTGTATCAACTAATTACAGCACAAACAGTACAACTACGCGAGTGCTACGCCGCACAGAAAATAGTGTTGCCTTTTGGATTTTTCATTAGAAAATACTTACAGAGTAAATTATCTTATAACAGTTTGACTATCTTGTTCATGAACAATAGTGTAAGGACTTGGCAGAAATACTTGCCTTTGAGACATAAACTAAGCATTTTGTGCACGATATGCATATTTGCAGGCAATCCACTATTTAGTGCAGTTTGGACTAATTGTTTTGAGAAATGCACTGTTGTGCAAACGATGATTAATGATGATTCAATAAATGCACCAAAGCAACTGACAAAAACTGTAATTGTATAATAGTATGTGCAAATGGTGAACTCTGGTTGGACTGGCATAGTGGCTGCCTTTGAGAAGATAAATAGATACATACCAGTAGATAGATAGATAGATAGATAGGCCTATTGATTCCAAATGACATGTTGGGAAGTCATATGTCAGGCACAGGCCAATCAGTTAGAATAATCAGACAAATGCTTAAAAGTTGCCAAATCTACATATTATTTTATTTTCAATTATACTTTTCTAAACTGAATACATTACACCTCTCCATTTCATAGACATAACAGAACACATAATTGAAATGCAAGCTAAAGGGGATGTTACAAAGGCTTCAAAGATGAAAAGTGAGATGAGGGTTTGTGAAGCTGATGGCCACCAACAGAGGATGTCTACTTCCTCAGGCCCCTCTTGGTTCGCTTCGACCTAGAAACAGAGAGAAAGAAAGAAAGAAAGAAAGAAAGAAAGAAAGGAACAAGGGAGTATTGTACATTTTTGCCAGAGGAAGTATTATATAAAGACATTCTAAAGAGTTGCAACAAAGAAGTAGGGGTCTGGGAACACCTGATGTTCTTGTTTCATGTTACAAATGGTTACAAAAATATTACAGCTTGTGAAAATGCTGTTGAAACATTTTGGTAGCACTTTGCTTCAATCTAGTGTATTCCCTGGATTATTACATTTACTGTGTTGACATTAACACTATTACTGTATTAGGTATTCATAATGTATCTTTGAGTTTATAGTATTATGGTATTATTGGTAACACTTTCCTGAATACATAGAAACCTATAAACATATTCATATAGAGTTATAAGGTATTCATAATGCCCCATAATTACTGACATAAGTCTATAAGTTGTACATATTGACTATGCTCATTAAAGAGTTACAATGATACACCCTTAGTGATTGAAGCATAAGAAGATAATGTGACTGATGACATTTTTGCCATTATGTCAAGTGCAGTTTATTCACATAAATGTTCTTAATTGAATATGTGACCCCAAACAATCCTAGTTGTGTAAGGTGTATGGTTGGTTGAACAGTGAATTGCAATCACAGAGTTCAGTTTCCTCACTGAACTTCCCTTTACTATATTTGGCTTGGATCTACACAAACAGCACAATACTTATACATTTCAGAACCCCCATGGCATGTTATACATTTTCTGGCATGTTTTATTACCCCAGGCAGACATTTATGTGTCTATTATGATTTCAAAGTTGTTAATGTTAACCAATGTTATTACAAACACACATAAATTTTTTGGCAGGCATTTGTGCCCAACTGTTGTCTGACAGTTTTTGTTGTTTCATGTGGATCTCCTTAAATCATTCTTACCCAACACACACCACCTGTCTATAGCCCGTGAGTGACAGCAATAAGGGATAAGCATAGAAGAAGTCACATTGCTAGATCCCTGCAGGCTGTTGGGAGATTAGCAGTGGCAACTGGGGTTTATCGCTCTAAGATAAGAGTACTAAACCTGATATTTGTTCATTATCCAAGAAATAGGAGGAAGGATACTTCTCCTCCTGAAAGATGAGAGTGTAATTTGTCTATTTGACAACCCCCAAAAGACCCCTGTTAATGCTATAGGGATTCTGGCGGACATTTTGGGATACACTACAACTCTCACTCACACACAGACTTGTATAGGCTACTCACGTTTTCTGGTGGTCACTCACTCGGTTTCTCAGCACATTAATCTAAGGCCAGAAAAAAAAGATAGTGTGTTAGTTGTAATGGTCCTTGTGAACAGCATGGAAAGTAGGGTATGTTTATTTATTTTATTCATTCATTCATTCATTCATTCATTCATTCATTTATTCATTCATTTGGCTGACGCTTTTGCTCAAAGCGACTTACATGGCTATAGACCATGTAAACCAGGCTTGGTCATAAAGTCCTAATGGCATTGTGTAACTCTTACTTCATATCTCTGCTTTGTGAACTCGTATTGCAGCTCAAATTTCTCAGCCTCTAACTCGTACATCCAACTCCACAACTCTTTAGCCTTTTCCCTGCAGGTGAGGTGTGAGAGAAGCCAGGTTTACAAAAACAGAGAATGGCAAAAACGGAGAACAATAAAGACAGAGAACAATGCACCATAAATGATAAAGATGACAGTAAAATTGTAAAATTAGCAGGATGCCCTTGGGAGATCAGCCTTACATATCTTAGCTTTAAGTCATACTCATACAAAATTGGGCCTGCCTTCAAGGTTTGGTTTACAGTGGTTCATATATATATACATATACACAGTATATATCTGTTGAGCTGTTCTTTTGAATTCAACCTCAGGCTGTTCTCATTCAGACTGTCAATATCCAGAGGTTTGCGGCGGTCACTGAGGATCTTCTTCTTCTTTTCCCGCTCAGTCTGTTTCTTTCCAACTCGTACTGTCTGTAGGAGTTGATAGGCTTTAGAGGACACCATAAGCTTTGGGAACTCATATTAGTTTCAGAACATAGCATGGGCAGTTGATGTAGAATAATTATGTAAGATTAGGTAGAGCCGGTTGACTCTAACTCAAATTGATCATTTGTAGCCTAGGCTCTACATGGCAAACAAAATACCGGCTTGGGCTGGACCATAAATGGTTCCAGCCAATCAACAGGTTGCTTTAGGAACATGGAAGGGACAGGGTGTGATTTGATTAGATTGTTGGGGTAATACATTAATAACCTTCCTCCAACAGCATCTTAAAGTGCTTACTCTCTGCATGTAACCGCCAAAATGTAAGCTGGTGAGAGTCTTTTTCTTTTTGGCATCTTCATCTGCTCTCTTCTTTGCCTCCTCCTCCTCTTTTCGTGCCCGCTCCTCCTGTTGAAGGGAATAAAAAATCCACATGACTAAAACGTGACAGGATGTCATATTAAAAATTCAAACATTTATTGCCCACTTAGTTCAAAATGGATAGTGCTTCCATGACTTTCAAGTTAATTTTGACAGGATTGATGAATGGTTTGGTCAAGCAAATGCCTGCGGTATGACCACGGTCTGACTTAAAGAAGATCAAGGCCTTCCTGACCTGTAGAGCCAAAATGTAGGCTGCATGTAATCGCCTATCATTATTCAGCAATGTGCTGGCCTGATGCCCTGTGGGAGAGGATGCCAGTGAGTGACTCACCTCAACACGCTTCTGCCGTTCTTTCTCACGCTCGCTGCGAATCCGATGCTGCTCTGCCCGCTCAGAACGACGCTTCTCCTGCAATTAAGAGATCAAACAAATCACTGAGCAAACCTAAAGGAACTTGCCTGGGAACAAAAGCTTAGACCCGTCTCTCTAATGGTCTATGAAAGTAATGTCATCATCTTGAATAATAACAACTTGTTGTAAAGTGCTTACACTATTAAACTAAGAACCTGTGGATTAAAGTCCAACACCTTAACAGTCAGTGTACTGATATGCCCAACTGCTGCAGTATTATGTTTTATGTTTCACACACATCCATTTAAAGCATGGACAAGCTCAGGTTATGAACTGGTGTTAATGGATGAGACTTACAAACAGAGTAATGTGTGCCAAGTGCAGAGATGGTGTGTACATTTTGTGAAAGAAATTGTTTGACAGATAGTTATACTTCAGTTGTTGTGAATGAGCCTCATTCACCAATATCTACCTAAGCCAAGATCCTATGAAAAATCTTATGAAAAACCTATGAAAAGCAGATTTTCAAAGGTGTTCTTAAAGGACCATTCCGGCCATTTTCACATAGATCTCTGTAGGCAGGCAGGCCAAGCAGCTACACTCTGGGGGCATGATTATGATTATGCCCCCAGAGTGTAGCACTGTAGCTGCAGCAACTCTAGTCCCCCCCCGTACAGACAGTACTCGCTGACCTCGAGAAACAGAGATCTATGTGAAAAATGTCCGGATTTCTACTTTAAACCTCAGAGTTGTTGCAGCTTCAATCCCATCTCTTCTTAAGTTGACAGGGCATGCCAGTTGTTCTTAATTAGTATAGGTAAACGCCCTGACAGTCCCCATAGAAGGGCATGATACTGCAGGGCTGTGTCACACACATTGAGGCTGAGACACCACACTTTTATTTCTAATGTAGGCCTACCTTATACAAGCAAGACAATTTAATTACCATATGACAGCTGCTTTGAAGTGATACTGCTGCAAAAATTAAACAGTAAACGAGTCTATATATATATATATATATATATATATAAATATATAAGTGTTACTTGTTGTGTTTGTTGTGTTTATTTATTTCAAAAGACCATAATGCTTTGTAAAATAGTGGAATTTATTTTATTTTAAAAAATTATAATATCATAATAATAAAATATAAAAAATGATAAAATATATACATACATTTTGTTATATTTCATGCTTGCAAAAATGATGAAACTGCAATAACCATTTATTTTGCACTAACAAGTCACTACTCATGCATAAGAGTGTTCTTGAGTGTGTGTAGTGACAGTGAAAGCCAGAACCTTCGGGAAAACTGCCTAAGTGGGTTTTAAGAACACATTTCTTTGTACGAATGGTTGGTGAATGAGGCCCATTGCTCCTTTCTGTGGTTGATATGGTAAAAGCATCCAGGTATGTTTTACATTCTATATAATTATACACTTAAGAACATCTTATATAAAGCATGCTCTACGGCATAATACTCCAGCTAGAATGCAATTGTTATACTACAACATACAATTGGAGGGTGGGAACTTACAATCCTGTCCGTGAGGTTGATCAGCTCCTCCTCTTCTTTTTTGCGGTTCTCAAAGTGAGCCTCAATCAGCGACTGCAGCTCAATCAGGTCCTTCTCCATGCGCTTACGGTGGATATCCTTCAACAAAACATGTGCATGCCTTTCATCAAACTCAGACAATTCTCTTCACATTAGTCATTCCATATGACATGGCATGTGATATATTAACCCATTCGCGCTGGATGCTGTACGACGCAACATTCTATCTCCCGCCTGTTGCTGCATAGCGCAGCATTGAGTCTCCCGCTGGTTGCTGCGTAGCGCAGCATGCTTTTTATTTCATGTTTCTA